>NW_017166501.1:1185276-1211778 GCF_001652005.2 Ceratina calcarata | reverse complement strand
TGATACTATTACCTATAAAAAATTTGAAATCACTATAATTTTAGCTTTTTAATAGTAATAGGAATCGATAATAACAAATTCAACATGCTAGCATTGTTTAAGTGTATAGCCTATACATCCTTAAATAAGTTCTAAAGTACTAAAACAGTTGCAATAAGTAGAACGTCTGCCTCGTTTAGATGTCGGATTTTTCGCTTCCGACTCGTGCCGTGTGTTCACCTCCAGCTACCATAAAAAGCTCATTTCACGAACGTCACATCGAACAGTGTACTCGCAGAGAATATCTCGTCTGCTGTTTCATTACCACCTTTTTCTCCGTAGTAGCCACAGCGTGTTCTCTTCCTCCTTACGGATCGCTATAAGGCAGAAGGCAAGGTCCGAAGAAATTGAACAGCACAATGGAGAAGCTGATACCGATGACTCTTGCTTAAAGTGAAATTAGAGGGACCGGAAGGTTTCAGTCGCCTTCGTTTGTTGCTAAATTTTCGTTACGGAGATTCAGAGGTAGCGAACTAACTTAATAAATCAATCGATCGATCAATCTCTAAGACAAATTCGATTAGACAATAAGTAAAGAAATACACAATTGTCAGTTTAAAGAGATTAAACAATTACTCTCTGTTATTAAATCAATATTTAAAATCAAAGAAAACAAATGTCAGAACGAACTGATCATATCATGGAATAATATTTGAATTCGTACAGATTGTTAATCCAATGAGAGTGCAACAGGGGGTTATTAAAATGGCTCGCATTACTATGACCCGCTCTTTCTCTCTTCACACCGGAACTAGATACGAATTATTAACGTTATTCAGTTGTCGTGTCTGTTCATTACTTCCCGCCTATAATGGCGAACGGAAAGGGGCGACGGGGCGATGCGGGATGGGGCCGTTTTATTGCGATCACCAGACCGCGGCACAAAGTGACGGAGATACAGATAATTGCGCGGGCAGGAAGTGGGTCAATTTTCGCTTCGATTGACAAACACGGCGGCGGCGATTCCGCTGTTTACCATAAGAGAATAATGTCCAGCCGGGTAACGACACAGGTGAAACTCCGTATGTAATTGGGCCGCGCACGATCATTGTTATTAATCGCGTTTTGTCGCTGGTGAAACAGACGGGAACGGCGTCCATAATGATACATTGCTCCCACGTTACGTGCCTTTTAACGTGTAATCGTCTTATTTCGTACGTAGTTTCGCGATGTGCCGAGTATTTCCCAAAACGCAACAAACTCGCTAACGAAGTTTCCATTAATGTAGATCTACTTTCATTCTATCATATTAAAAAACTATGGATGTTCAGTCTTTAGAAAAGCAGAGTGAAGAATGTAGAAGATTTAATACGTCAGATAATTATTGTGATAAATAAATGACAAATATTGAGTGGAATTCATATTAATTATTTACGTACGAATGTAAGACGAGTGAAAAACTATGTCCTTTCACGAATGTTTCTACCTCACGAAATCACTGGAGCGCACGAAAAAGGGATTAGGGAGACGATTAATCCGGGTGCAGGTTGCGGGATCAAGGACGTCTGAAATTCTACCGACCAGTATACACGTACTTGGTAGAAAGGTCCTGTACGAGGCTTAACATTTTCGTGATCTTTGTCCTGCAGCTTCGTTTGATCATGGATTTTCCTCTGGTGACAAACGATTTATCCCATGTCACGGGACAAAGGATTAATTCGCAGCTGTTCCTTGAAATTGCGAACAAATAGACCAGACTAGACAGAAACGTTCAACGCGGAAATGTACCGCGAGACAATTTAGTCCAATGATTAGACGATTAACTCCGAAGTTAATGACTCTGAATAGGAGATTAGGCTTTCGCTCTCTCGTCTCTAAAATTTTCATGTTTATTCAGCTGAGCGACTCGCTCGTCTCACGTGTTTTTTTTTTTATTAATACAGAGAGAAAATACGCAACTCGCAAATTTGTTTTCAACAATTGTACGATTTTTGTTGATATTGAAAGGATCAAGCCAAGCGAGGGTTAAAAGAGGAAAAAATTGCAAATTGATTCACATGCACGCGCGCATCGCCTATTCGGGGAACTAGGTCGAATGGAACAGCGATGACACGGTCAGCTAGAAAACAAGAATAACAACGGCGTACAACAATCACATTGTTCTCTACTTATATTCACTTCCCTTTCGCTACTGTACCGGTGCACTGGTGGTGGTAGATTCCTTGAATCGAAATCCCGCGAACCTCGGTTCGAAAGTTCGCTCGCAATCAGTTTCAGCGCCGGAATGTTATTGGCTTTCTGCCCAATTACAAACAATTGTACGCCGATCTGCGAGTGGCAGAACGTGGAAGAACCCGTTTCGAAAGTTTTCCAAAACGATCCCTCGACCCTCCTTTATTCTCACTTGATCGATACGCGTAGAAATGTCACATTTAAATATTTTATATCGGGAAATGATTAACAGAATTTACTGAAATGAATATTGAAACATTTCAAGATAACAATATAATATTTATTAAAATAATGTTACAAATGACGGACGTACAGTATCCGTCGTCATCAGCGTTATTGTAGAAAATTTTGATAGCAGTACGTCACAAGTTCTCTTTTTTATAATATACGTACTAAAAAATAAAGGATGCAAGGAGAGAGAATTCGCGACTCATCAGCACAATGAACTTTTTCAATCTCGGTGCCACGGTGCGAGGGGACGAGTGTATTTTTAATAACGCATGGCGGGACGGTTTTTCAACGGATCAAACCGCACAATGGCTGGCAGTGGCCAGAAATATTTTAGCCCTGCATACGAGGAACGCGGTGTATATTTAATAATATAAAGTAGCGAATTTGCTGGCAGGTGAATGCACCGAGACACGGGTCTCTCTAATTTAGCGCAAGCGGTTGGACGCAAAAATTACAAGGCCCTCTCTGCTCGGGGCACAAACTCGCCGCGAAAACCGCGTTTCTCACTAGACTCAACTTCCCAAAACTACTCCTTGCCTTGTACGCTGTCCGACGATAAACTTTCTCGACTCTATAACATCAGCTCTAACGATCTCAAAGTATCTACCTAAAATTCGCGTTAACGACGCCTCGCGCGTATCTGAGAACGTACCCTGTAGTCACTTTGCATTAGACGGTTGCGCTTTAACAATGGCAGAAGATTTTATCAGCTTATGCTCAGCGAACGTTCAATTCCAGTCGCAGAAACCGGTTCACGAAACACACGTGAGTCTAGGTTTCTGTTCTGTCAATAAGAAATCAGTAGAAGAATGAAATGCCTACGAGTCAAGATTTTGACTTATCTCTTACCGAACAGATGGATTCCATGCGTGTTCAATGTATTATGCATTGCCAGCGGCACAATATCTGCCGTAACACCATTGACACCGCGTGTCTGGATATCGCGACATTTCTTTCATTTCTCGATCGATCGATCGCGCGTGTCTGCGTGCAGAACGTCGCGCCAGGGTTGTTCGCCTTTGAATTTCAAACGCGCATTACGCAAACGTACACTCCCCCTCCGTCGACGGTGTCACGTACCGATTTCGTCCGGAAATCGACGTCGCGACGCGTCTGAAGAAAATCGATTCCGCGTTAAGCTCGCTAAATGAGAAACAGCCGTGTGGCTATGATGATAATTTAAAAAGTTCATGTTAAAAAATCATCATGTTGAACCTTTTATCATTTATTACATGGACGTGTATATTGTGCTTTACATTGTCCACAATTGTTTCCGTTATTCATATTCGCGCGCTATAAACATGATAAAACTTTAACGTTTTTTCTCATGCAAATGAAATTTCAAAGATAAACGGCATTTTTGAAAAATAATTCGGAAGCCGAACGTCGACCATTCGGAATACATGAATTACCCAAAATCCCATCATGCGCCGGCAACGAACGGGGCTAATCTTTATTATTTACGCGGGCCAACCCGATAAACAACGATTTTAATTGCATTAATATTCATCACGGGTCACCGCTCGCGTCCTACGTATAATATGTAATTCATGGAACGTTAAAAATGCATGGGATCTCGTGGACCCGCGCGACTCGTCAGCTGCAACTGCGGTGACCGCGTGGCTAAATGAAACTGATTTTTCCCTTTCAGTTAGAAAACTTGACGTAAAAAAGATTCGCGTTATATAATAGTCGCAATAACAGGCAGCTTTGCTTTGCAGTTGGTCAAAATTATACTTCAGTAACATTGTTTCGATTTCGCAAACATTTTAATAAAGTATTAATTGCAAGTAGTACTGCTTTCCAAACGGGAACAAACAGAAGTTATTTAACATTAATATTGTCAGTATTCCTAAAGTAAAGTTATTTCATTATTATAGAATCAGATTATGTACTCGCACGTAACTTGCGAGCAAAGGGTTGACGATGAATCGTCGTGACGGTGTATGATTTCAAACTGGATTTTGTTATTCTCATCGTCACAGAGGCAGACGATACTCAACATACCACAATGGCTGTTTGGCAACACGCGTACAGGTCGTTTCTAATTTCTGAGCTGTTACTGTTGATTAAATGTTATGAGTAACGCGGTAACTTCGTGAATAGTTCGCGGCACAATAGAGCCCCGGCGTCTGATAGTAGCTAGCATCCTGCCACCTCGATAGTCGCACGCAACGTTTGCATTTCGTGGCCAGATCGTAGTTTCCTAAGAAATTGTTCAAGTTTTAACTAAAACGAACGGGGGGAGAGAGAATTGCAATTTAGAAATTTAGGCCAAAGTAATATAAATAGCAATTTACAGTTGGTTTCAGTATCTCAGATGATTCTCGTTATATTCTCAGATACAGTTATGAATGTTTGCCATCTACATTTTCGATACTGATTCGACACGTTCATCTAATTAGGTTTCGTATCCTGAGGTGCGCATCAAATATCTCGAGAAATATGAAAAAAATGCGCAATAGTTTTTAATAACGGGATTCCACGTATTTTATTGACAGCCGCAACGATGTGCATTGTCTGCAGGATATTACGCAGCGCGTGAAACCGAGGGTTGCGATGTCTCCCCAGGTGCATATTCAGCTTGTATTATTATCGTTTAGCCGGAGAATATCGCGCTCGTCCTCCATACCCGGCGAATGTATGGTTAAAAGGCATGAAACGTAATTCTCGCCACTAAGAACACACATGGAGAGCATAATGCAAACAATTTTTACGGATTCCGTGAGCTTGAATTAAAAAAGTGCAAACTCTTACACATGGTAAAAAAAAAAAAAAAAGGAGAATGTCGAGTTCGATGTCGTGGATGGTGCATAAACGTGAATAATTGTAAAACCGTCAGCCAATAAAAAGCTAAACTCGTTCAAGAAATCAGTAATAGAGACGCATTGTCATTCCTTTGGAATTCATTATTAGCTCTGAAGGCAGCATCATTTTTCAATGCGCATTCTTTTATCATGTGTGCGATTATCGTAAAACTTTTTCTTATATCAATCGTCTCGCAAAATGATTACTCTTGTTCTCTTTGCCTCACTTCATCCGTTTCCCTGGCTCTTGTTTCGGCTAGAGCAGAGAAGATAAAGTAGTTTTCTCTGTAACAACCTAACGGGCGAGATTTATCGTACGATAATTCATAAAGAGCTTGGGCCACGTAAGTTTCGCGTGCAGGTAGCAGCGCAGAGGCATTAGCGCCTCGTCAGCGGAATTATTTGACCGAATTAATTATTGCAGTTTTCACCAAACTCTCGACAGCGCATATTCGTAGACAATTTAAACCGTGGCCTTCTACGTCAGGATCACGTTGTTTAGAAACAACTTTAAAATCTTGTCGGCAATGTGTCATTGAAATTCCATTGGGAATTTTCGCCTTTGAAACGAAACAGCGGTTTCGCTCTGATTTGTAATAAGCATTACTCATTGGAAATTGTTATTAACCAGGACACGTTAGGCACTAATCTGGACGTTGCCACCGAAAGCGATTAAGGCTGTGATTCACAACCGGTTGGTAATTATCCCTTTGCGCGGCGATTCGTCATGTTCCCGAAGGTAATGAGCTGGTCAACTGCAGCTACGTGTTTCGAATGCCGCAACCTAGAGAGCTTAATATGAATAATTCCTCGCCATTCTTCTCCCAACAATCCTGATTGAAAATCTCCGTCGGTGAAAAACTGAAGGAATCCGCCTCGCTGATTCCCACATCGCTACCCCTTCTCCGATTGATGAACCGAGTAATTGAAAAGTTTGATTAACGCGAGGAATACCGAGGCGAGGTACGGAAGTACCGGCTTCGCGAATTTAACGAGTAAATATGAGAGTGTATTGATATTAACGTAGCAACGGGCCGGTGTCTCGGAAATGAAAAGCACCGGCTAATGCATTCGAATTCGGTCAGCGACCAGGGAATTTACGATCCGTATTCATCCGTAGTTTGGCGAGTTAATCGCGCGAAAGTATGTGTTCATGGTCTTGAAACACGGGCAACGGCTGAGGAGCCCGTCAAGGATTTCTACGACGCGCGACGGGCCACGAATTTTCCTAGGAGAACCGAGGACACAACAGTGCTACATCTTAATGACCGCCCATTCATTGCGCTATCCTCTTCCCCTGGAATTTTTTATCAAATCTAAAAGTTTCGAATCACGATGAATTGTTAGAAGTTTTAGACGAACTTCTCTTGGCTGTTGGACTTATACCTTTTGTTCTTTCTTCGAATGGATTAACGTGGGTTCTACTAGAATTCTCAGGTCAAGTGGATGTGCGTGCCAAGAATTTCTAAAATCTTAGCTTAACGTATATTATTATAGATTGTCAAATTAAATTATGGTTTTATCTGTTTCGAATCTAACATAAGTGCAGTATTGTAGAAATGAATAATTCTGATTAACCCCTTGACATACAATGACGAGTTTGACTCGTCATTCATTCCATTTAATTTGTATGTCAAGGGGTTAATAAATTAATGAACACGCATGTTGGACTTTTTATTTTACGATCCTTGACCAAATGTCCAATCCTGGTACTTGGTTTTTAAGATCGGGTATCACCAACCCTTCCTTTTAATTACTTAATATAATGCCATGCATGTGAATAGAACCACTTTAGGAAGAAATTGTTCGTGAAATCGAACGATGATCAGAGAGATATGGTATTTTTTAACCGCACGTATAAAATATACATACATAAAACGTGACATAGGAACGAATATGAATGAAAGCGTAAATAGCCGGTTTTGCGCGTTTCCCGAGATCCCAAGCAAAATTACATGCCTACGCAAAGCGGAGCAATGCGAACGGGTAATTTCGCGATGCCATTTTGTACTTCAAATCATATTTTCCGGTTTTACGTGTTATTAAATCTCAAACATTTCCGTTCAATCGCGATTTTCCTAAAACGTTTTTCGCACATGTCCGTTCGTCAATTTTGACGTGGGACAAGAAGAGAATGGGATTTCATTATGTTACAAAATGCATTGTTCTTCCCGTGCAAGAGAATGGGTAATTATTAAAAAACTTAATCGCAAGGCAGATTTCAATTCCAGTTCGATGAATCACGTCCCATCGCCACCCGCTACCCTCCCCTCTTTTCATTATACCGAATTTAATTAATGTTATTGCAAATAATTAAGAGCGAAACTCGTTTCGCATTCCAGCCGCTTGGCATTCGAAATTAGAATCGCAAACGCAGCCTCTACCTATTCATTAAAATTTAACGTCACGTCAAACGTCTGAACAATTTGTTTTAGGTCCGTGGAAACGTTCGCACGTTTAACTGTTCTCTTCTCGATAGGCACCGGGGAAACCGTCTGCCAGTGCTCGATCTTTTCATTTCAAAAACAGAGAAACACGAGAACTTCTTGCTTATTAATACAGAACTCAGAAGAGTAGTATCTGTTGTTCAACAGAGATTAAATTAATATTTTATATCGCAGACGAACTATTTGTTTTGCAACAATAAATGGAACATCGAACGCAAAAGGGACGAGGCTCGTTTTTAGTTAAAAATCACAATCCTCCGTTTGCGGTTTCACAGTTCGTGGAGCGTTCACTGTTTTCAAAGAGATTAGTTTTATTTACCTGGCCACTTTGGTACAGACCCGTTATTAATCCTGTTGACGTTGAAATAATAGTGAAATGTAAATGTGGGAATACCTGAAATAAAGCGAATCTCTTTTTCGCCTCGGCCCACGCTTTTCTATTTTTTTCTTTTTTTTTTTACCTTACTTGCTCCACTCGTGAACCACTCTTTTGCGTGCATGAGTTACGATTTAAGTTTCGACGGGGGTAGTCATGTACGTTAGTGAAATGAAACCGAGGGGAACGAAAATGTACTAGCGCATACAGAGAACGTTAAAAAATACCGCAGGTAAATTCCTATTGATGATATTACTCGACGTATAAATTATAAAAAAAACCTCTACTTCTAAATTGCACGTGTACTACTTAAAGATTCTCACAACCAATTCGGATAAATTGAGATTGACGAGAAAAGAGTGTTATAAAGTCTCTGGTGGAAAAGGAAAAAAGGGAAGCTGGCTTTAGAGGCGCAGAAAAATTGGCGTGCTTGGCTCGCGGTAATTGAAAAAGCATCGCTTGTAGTTCCGTAGAAATCGCGATGTAAATGTGACCATACTCAAAATTAAAGGAAGTTCCTTCTCCGGACGTGTAGACCGGCGCGGTATTCAGGATCTCGGTGAGCGAATTCGCCCAAGCTTTATTGAGAATAAACATTCGCCGGGTCCTCGCGAAGCTCGACATAATCGATTTCCTATTTTAAATCTCCTTGCCCGTAAAAAGTGAGAAAACCCCCGTGCAATTTCACCGCTCCTTCGTTTGCTATGATAACGATTAATTTACTACAAACTGTGAAATTCTCTTTTCTCTCATACTAGCGAGAACTTGCTACTATAAGCTTAGTTGACAAACGTTGAACAGCAGAGATTATGTGAAGAAGATTTATTATCCTGTGTTTTAGTAAATAGTTGCGCTATCCGCCGAGGAATACTTTTTCGATAGATGAGAGAGAAAAGAGGCTGGAAATCGTGATTGAGATTTGATGCATTCGCCTTTCAATGCAACGTCCTCATTAACTCATTCGCGTAGTGATACGAGCATCTGAAAGTCAGATCATCATCGGGATTATGATTACGTACCGCTGCGCTTCCATCGATGATTCTCCGATACAAGCCCTTCTCCTTCGTTTGCAAAAGCTCATTTCACTGCGATTCGTTCTCTATTCATATTTTTTGTCGGTACGGAAACGATATGAAAAAGAGGAAAGCGAATTCTTGAGCAAAAGCGAAAGAAATACTCGTAGAATTAAGAGAAAGAATAGAGAACGTTGAGACGGTGTAAAAACTGCGAGGGGGTGCTAACGCGTGGGGAGGAAAGAAGCTGATGAAAATCAGTGCCAGCGTTAAACGCCCCGCGGGACGTGACCAGAAAGTGAAGATGTTAATCTGTGAGTAACAAGAGTGAAAGGGGTGCCGGCGTACAAAGCAAAATTCCGGGGGAACAGCTTCCATTCTGGACATATTTTCTGATATTTATCTTCTCACATTCCCATCCCGATTACACTGAAAACATTGACGTTAACGATCGTACATACAATATATATTTATAACTACAAAAGGAATCAGAGTTCCCATCGTTAAACTACGACATGCTAAAAGAAAAGTGTCCGGGTACGACAAAAGGTTAAATTTGTCCGACATCCTTTTGAAAAAGATTTGTACGACCATTTAAAAAGGTAAAAAAGGGGAGATGGGGGGATAGCTCGATAAAAAGTGATGGAATGATCGAACGGAGACGAGGCATCGTCAAAGGACTGGTAGAGAAAAAGAACACTAGAGGCAACCACTAACTCCAGAACGAAAGCATAAAATCGTGGAGCGAAACGAGGTTGACAGAAGAAAGAGAGAGAGGGGGGGAAGAAGAAGAAGGGACGGTGGGGTTAATCTATGCAGCGAGATTCTTTTCTAATTTAGCGCGTTTGTTTATGGTTTTTTAATCGCAATGAAAATCCGCGCCTGTGGACCGAGACGAATCCTATTCCAGACGCAACACCGGTAATTTTTCTCTTCATCGATACACGACCGTCCTATGCCCTGCCTCCTCTCGGATTTCTCTATTTTCATTGCTGATAAGCTACGTGACGATGAGAGGAATAAAATCGAAGGAGGAATAGGAGGAAAATAAACGAGAACGTTCCACGCGGGTAAGCTGCAAAGTACGGATTAAGCAAACTAATTTATAGGAAAAAAGAGGCTAGAAAAGAAAGGAAGCACCGGCTGAGGATGAAAATACAATTAACGTGGAGAGAGTGAACCGGTCGAATTCGACGGGGAGACCGGCTGCGGCCGGCTGGCAAAGGGAGATCGCAGGGAAACAGGTGAACTTGTTTCTCTTTGTAATTAGACACCCTCGGCCTTCTACGCTTCTACAGCTTAAAAAGGTTGCCACCAGTGAAGGTCCATCGCTATATACCCGACATTAATATAAACGCGGAACCCTTTGTCATTTCCATTCATGATTTCTTCAATATCTTCTCTCTCGTCTTTCTTGGAAATTTTTGCATTCGAGGACTGGTACAAAGAACGACCGAGGCTTCTGTGCCGCGATAAAGGAAAAGAAAAGGCGACGGGGCGCTGTGGATAGAAGGGGGAGAAGGTGGAAAAAGGAGAAAGTATTATACGTACAGCGGAATGGAAACAAGTGTGCTTGGACGGCGACGGAACGAGAGCGTAGTCGTTAAAAAAGAAAGTAAACGAACGACGAGGATAGCGGAAGGACGAGGGGAGAGGGGGGCGCGACGAACGGGGAAACACGAAGGAATTTGCATTCAATTCCTGGTATAATTGACCAGTTCGATTCGCGCCTCTATTCAAACGTCACGCTGGAAAATGTCGCTTTATTTGGAATTAATAGGAATTCCGTCTTCCCTCGGCGCTGACTCCCCCAACTCACCCTTCGATACCCATCGCCCTTCAGCCATGTTTTCCATTCCATTCACATTCTTTCAAGTACGCTTTTCTGTTGCTGAAACTTGTTCCGTCAGACGCGAGCCTGAATGAATTTAGACGAAGGGAACGGAAAATGGCACGGGAGAGTAAAGACACGAGAGTAGGGAGGATAACAAAAAGAACCGACATGGGAACAAAGAGGAACGACAACGGGGGGGGCGGGTGATGGGACAACGGGGATGGAGAATATTGATCAAAGAAACGCGACAACCGGGAACGAAAAGAGCAATCCATGCGATTAGATCCATTATCGAGGCCGTTGCGCGGATGTTAACTCGTAATACGACTGTGCGCATCATTGAAATTGATAGCTCCTACACGGCATCTATGGACGTTATGGAAATTATGACCTAAATTGCGGTGATCAATAACAATTCTTCCCAAGCAAACAGCTTTTTTTTTGTGCAACTTCGATAACTGAATATTGAGGGAGACGTATATTACTAGAATGGAAATGATAGGACGACGGGTGATACTATCGTTGTTTGCTCTCGTATCAACGCATGCATTCTACATTTTATTTATACGTATCCTGCAATCCGAACGTGCAACTATATAATTTAGCAATTTCTCAAATGACGAAGACCATATTGTCTCTTGATTAACATCCTAACGAGAGGAAATCCTAAGCATAAGATGGATGTGACTCATTAGCATAAAGCAGCATAATTGAAACCGGAAGGGATACGTTCCGATTTACATTGAAATGATATGTTCACATTCGTTCATTGAAAATTAACATAAATTCCCATCCGTATGTCTCGTTTATCTTTCACCGAGTCGTCTTCGCTGGTCTATCGCACGCGGTACACGGAACTATGCGTGTAACATGTAAGAGCGATCCGAGAGCAGTAAACGAAAACATTCTAAACCGCGTACAGTATACAAATAAGAAAAGACGAAGACGAAACCGTCGACGATATACCGAACAGGAGAGAAACGGAGTACCGGTGCGTTCAATACGCATGCGAGGTAAAGCGTGTGCGCGGGCGCGACAACAGGAGCCTCTTTTCGATCGACGATTCCGGCAACGACAACGTCGACGTCGACGTCGGCAGCTGACTTCCTCACCGGTGTCCGTACAGTCTACAAAGCGTGACACTGATAGCGATCCTATGTACTGTAGATAAAGAACGCTGTGTCAACCAGAAAAGGAATTTGAGTTATTCGATCCCATGAAAAAAGCTTGGTAAATGAATTTTCATGTCAGAGACTAAATGAAACTTAAAATGATTCAATCTTATTTATTTTGAATAAAGAGAAATGAGATAAAAAAATAATAGACAACACTTTGGTTATTGTTGTTTCTTCTTGAATTCATATCATTTACTGCTAATAGCTTTTAACGAATTTCCAGTTAAGATAAACTAACGCTGCGCGAAGCTCGAGCTGAAAGAAAGAGTGTTTCGCAAAAGAGTACTGCGTCCGCGCTGCGTTACAGACTGTACATACGTGCTCTAGCGTAGCCAGCGGCGAGCTTGCGGCGGTGGTAGAGGAAGGGCAGCTTCGAGGGCGAGCTTGCACTTTGGAATAGTGGGGGTGAGTGACCCATGTGGTGGGAGAAAAGCCAGTAGGGGTGGCAGCGAAAACGACAGTAGCGACGCTAACGTCGACCGTGGTAGCTGTCAGCGTAGGCGTAGCGCAGCGGTCCGGCGCTGCCTGATACAGTGAGTACGGGAGAGCGAAATCTCGCCCGGAGTGCGAGTGGCGCGCATTACGTTAGCTCCCGTACATGTCCGTTTCGCGATCGTCGGGCCGTTTCGAAATAAGCGTGAACTTCGACACGGGTTTATCTCCTTCGCGTACAACCGATTAAACGAAATGCGATTATACATCCGGGCGGTTATCACGAGGTTTGAAAGTCGCTAGAGTAGCCGAAGAGGGGACAAAAGTGTGCGAGATTAATTTTAGAACGAGGGGGAAGGAGGTGTCGAAGCTGTCTCGAAACGAGACGACTTCAGTGTCCGCGCGTGGTCCCCGAAGCTCGCGTGTTTTTCTCAAAGCGGTGCAACTTTTAAACGAAAGTTGCTCTCGAGAGTGGTATTAAAAAGTGTGCCGTTTTTCCCCCAGGCTATAGAAAATATCGTGTTGAAATCGGGCTATTTGGTGTATCGGTCCGCGTTCCCCTTAACGACGGTGTGAATAAGATGTGGGCGCAGTGTGCAAAGGACACGCGAGACGAGGATACGGGTACGCGGTACACGTAAGTCGCGGAGGCGCGAGGTTCCTCAATTTGTGATTCTGAGGAACAAGGTGCTCGATGAACGCAATGCTGCTTGACAATCGGTTGCTATGATCGAGCCGCGGATAGTTCACGTGGAACGATCATGATTTACCTTAGACTGCACTTCGGGAGGAGTCTACGGTGCAACACGAACGCGAGACACTGGAACGTGTTCATTGTGCCGCTCTTCCCACTCTGGATTATAGGCGCCTTTTGTGTGAAAGACAGTGAGTACTCACTATACCACGCATTCATTTCTTGTTACCTACGTATCCGACTATCCGGTATAAATAATCGGTTTTGATTGATTATAAGTCAGTTGTAATCTTGTGTACTAACCGCACGAGGTATAAATGGTTGATTCTTTGAGAAAGACGGAATACCTTCGCTTTTGTCAAACGTGTCAAACGAAGCACATTTAAAACGTTCAGCGACGAATAGCAATCCTTTCATTACAAGAACTAATGACTTCCCTTATAGGAATATTTTTCATCTTCCAATACCAAGAAGGCAATATTTTACACTTCGTTAGATGAAATGTTGCTTATTAACAGTAGTATTCAACTAAGAAAGCTTTTGTCTTAGACCAGCCGGATAAGCTGCCAATAAATGTGTTAATTAAAATTGTTTCTTCACTTAGTGTTTTTTACACTCGCAGTCATCATATTTTAAGAATACACGCGGAAACTGTCGCACTCGACACAGTTTTGCTAGCTCAGGAAAAGGATGTGCTAGTACAGGCATGTAAACAAGTAAGGTGCAGCTCACAATTTCCCCACCATAACACAAATACGTTGTTGCTCAGATAATAATTTGTTCACTCGCCTTCTGTCTCGAACGTAATGGCCCATGTCTTTGACGCTCTACTGTACTTTATCTACCCTCTACGCTCGAGTAGTTTTCGCGATACTCTACTCTACCGTGGGATATTGACAGAAAGTTTAGAAGCGAAGGTGTAAGGAACAAAACGAGTGAACTGATCAAATTGTGAATTCAACTTGAAATACTCAATCCCTACATACTTCCCTAAAAATGAAATTTCTATTTCGTTTATGAAATATTTTCATTGATACTGGATCACTTTATATAGTTGAAAAAGACATTTCCAGTTTTTGTTCACTCGCTTTAGTACAGAAATGGACATCCATCGACCTTCTCGAAATTCGGGCCATGAAGCGCAAAACATTTTTAACAGAGGGTCAAAATAATGTTTTTCAGTATTCGTATCTTCTTTCGTGATGTGTTATCTCTCTCGAAATTGGAAAGGGTTCGATTGTTGCTCCTCATTTAATATTCAGTCGGCTTCGCTCGATAATCTCGCCGTTTTCGCGTAAGACTTCATTCGACCGGGCGACATCGTTATCTAAAATTGCTCGTCGAGAGAAAAAGCTAGCTCACTCTTACGCCCTTGGGTTTTGCGTAAGGATGGCTGGATCACCCACGGGTAATGGGTTCGTGATAATCCTGAGTCGTAACTCTCCTCTTCTTGTTTCCACGCTTTGACATTTCTATTCGTACAAACTTTGCCCTGCGACCAGTACGATATCTCTTTTTGTTAAAAAAAATTTTTAATTAGTCGAACTAATAAATAATATCTTATTACGTTATTTATTTTGTCTTGATATTTTATAGATAATTAATTTTAATTCCTTAGATGATTAATTAAGTTGATATTCTTCAATTTCTGTAAACGTTAATAATCTGTTCTTAGCAATCTGTCAAGTGAGAAATACAAAAATAATCTAGACTCTTACAAGGGAAAATGGAGTTGTTAACCTATTTGCAAGACCCATTTCGTGGCATAATCCAACCGGCTGTAGGTGTTCGGTTTCGTTAACGTTTCGTTATGCCAGCACGACAGTGCAATTAACGAGACGCTCGTTAAAATTCAGTAGCGGACTCATTGAACGGTTCGAACGGTCGTAGAGATACAGCCTCTGGGAACGTAACGCGTTTCCGGATTTAGCTACGACGTTTCTTGACGTTCCTCGGTTTAATACCCGCCATCTCGTTATACCAAACACGCGAGTAATATCGACCTTTATTTGGAAATAGCCGAGTCATTTCCATTTTTAGCTGCTTCGTATCATGCTTGAAATATTAAATAGTCGTCTAATAATTTTCATTACATTTTAATTCGCATTAAACATTCTCAATATTAAATATTCGTTTCCCTCAGGATAATAGAGATCCTTCAATTTATATATTATTTAAAGACTTCACAGATACATTTAAGAAGAAAATTGTTCCTCGCTTCTTAATCGAACCCTCGTTGGAAATTAATTAAGTTCCGAAATCGATCAGCATTATCTGACTTTAATCGTTCTTCGACCATCGCAAACGATCCGTAGCCGCGGTCGGAAGTTTCCCCACGGCGCATTACATATTCATCGTAACGTGGACGCAGTTACAGACGCGTTCACTCGCTTCAAAGACAACTTTTCGCTTTGACTTGGTTCGACCGCGTCGTCGCATTAAGCCGTGCATCGGTTCTCCTGGCTTTTAGCCGGGAAACAAGACGAACGCCGAACGATTGGCTTCGCCTTAGTTACTATTCAGCTCGCTTGTTCTGTATACCGTGCACGCTTTAGTAGTACAAGTCAATGCGAGGCGAGTGTCGAAATAGCCGAGAAACGTCTAACCAGTTATTTTGTACGTCGTCATACTCGACGACATATCTCTAAAATATACACAGAACGTTGCAGTAGTATAAGTATACATATAACTGGCAGTCACTGAAGATAGATACATATATCGTATATTAGACAATGTCAACTGTAACTGATGGTGGAATAATTCCTTGCTCGTCCACTTGTTCAGGTGATACAGCCAGTAAGAAAAACTACAGAGACTACAAAGTAGTGGTGTAGTCGTTTCGTTGAAGTCAACCGGTAAAGGTCGGCAACTGGCAAGGCGAGGAGCGATTTGCGAGCACCGCACCGGTGAAAAGTCGGGAGAACGCGTTTTTCCTCCCTTACCCCTGCGAAGATTTAATGCCTCGCCGGCGGTGGCGGATGCGGGCAACAAAAAATAGGGGGCGCGTGAAATTGCCAGGCCACGAAACTTCGCGACGTTCTACACCTACGAATTGCGTTTCCCTTGTCGCGAGATAAAGTTATGGCCGTGCCCGCGCACCTAAGTCTCTCTCTCCTAGCGAGTAGTTTTTCTTCTCGCGCCACGCTCCGACACACGTCTTAAAGAACAGTTGCTTCTACGGTATTTCTCTGTTTTTCTTTTTTTTTTCTTTAACCCAGTTATCCGGCTAAATGGTTGTCGATACTTCTGCGGGGTGAATCAGTGTTAAAAGGGCTTCGGCTATTCATTGCGAAGAAACCAGCCATCGACGCCGTTGTAAACAGCAGAGATTAAGCGAGAAGCGAGCCAAGTATTGCCACCAGGTTCTCGCTCGAATAGCTATAGTTATGCTATATCGCCAATATTCCCTCCGATACGTCTCGCGAATGATCGTCCTGCTCGTCGAAGAACGTAATAACACGGATACGGTGTATCAGTGGTGGATCCTTGCGGCACATCGTAAAACGACCACCGGAAGGACGTTGTAAACTGAACGAAGACGTCACTACGTTAACCCTAATTACCGGGCGTTCATGCAAATCCGCGCTATCAAAAAGCGGGATCTACGCCGGCAGAGGTAAAAGGATAACGATTTTACCAAGCATCGAGTTTAACGAACTTTAAATTCCCCATGAATTCTCTGTAAACGCATGAACGCGTCCGTGGTCTGCTAATTTAACCAAGAAACCCGACGCCCGTATATTTAACCACGATATCGGCTCGTTAATCCTGAGACAAACGACTCACTTTCCACGGAGCGAAGCCTGTTGAACCTTCGTCAAATTCTTCACCCTCGAAACTTCAACCCTCCCGGCTTTTCGATCGCTTTAACGAGTATATCCGTTGACATAATGGACGATGCTTCCACCGTCTATTTATTTAACCGCATTTTCATCGTTCGTTATCCGTGGATAATAACTCACTCGTAATTGCCTGCATGTAAAAAAAAATACAAATTAATGCGTGACAAATCTTGTTCACGTCCTATCACAATATGTATCTAAACTTTGCGAGATTGTCGTCGGTTCATTTTGCGCCCAACTGTCACATCATCGTTCAACGCGTTCGTTTACTTGTTCTCTATCATCCGGGATTTCTCGCTACTCATTCGCTAGGCAAACGTAGGACCTTCTGGTATTTTAAGCCGAGCTTTCGTCCCCGTTTCCGGTAATCGCGTTGCAAATCCGCCAGGAAGGCTGTTGTTTACTCTGGGATTCTTGGACGGGCTCTCGAAACACGAGCGTCGGGAACGATGAATGTCGGCGGCTGCTCGTTAAACTAGAGCCAGGGTCGACAAGTCGATCCACTAGCTCGGGCGAATCATCATCCTCCAGTGAAGGTGTTAATGCACGAAGTTAGGGGAGAAGTGGATTTTATGGGAAATCGGATGCTTGGGATGTGTTATTATTCCCCTCTGAGGGATTGATTCGGAGTTAGAGGCACGAAGGGATGATAGATTGGATGGTTTTACGAGTTGATTCGGAGATGAATAGTTTAGCTCCTTTGCTGCTAATGACTAAATCAAGTTGGTATACTATGCATAGTTTATGCAATAATTACTTCCTGCATGAACTACGTGCGAATGTATATTAGAATCAATTTGTCAAACGATAGCTGTGCTAAATGGGATGCGAATATCAATTAAGACGTACCGCTTGGAAACGTGTATAAAAAAATACAATATAATTTGACGTACGAATTTCGTTTAATAGAAATCGCGGTAATCGAATAAATTTAAGTAATAATGATCAATAATTTAGTGTACGCAATAGCAGACTTGAAATATAGAATCAGTTAACATTATTTGACGCTAATGGTTTATCCACCTCGTTATAATTGCGTTTTCTTCCATTTATGAGAGCAGATAATAGCCCCTAAATAACGTTCATTTCTACAATTATGAAAACTACTAATGCGTACGGAAGGATGATTTAACTTAACAATTTGTAAGTGGGCGTTGTAAGCGTAAAATGCGTATCTCCGCGAGTCAGGCAAAGAAACGACGAGGATGAGTAACCTGGCAGCGATTAACCCGGATGTCCTGTCACGCAAAGCAACGAACTTGTCCGCGACACGTTTCGCCCGCAAGTCTCACGACCAACCCGACGGGACGTGCACGACGTCTCCTCGTGTTCGTTTCATCCCGGTGATGCCTAGTGCAGATCCAGAAACATTTTCCTCGACACCAATTTCTCAGCTTGCCTCGATTGAATTTTCTAATCACTTCAAAGCGACGTTGAAATTCATTGTAGGTTTTACATTAAAATAATTTTGTTTTAGAAAAAAAATTTTTAGCATGCCTCTATCTGTCTGTTCATGTAATAAAAATTTGCAGAAGATTTTGTATACAGATTTCGTAAATGTCGTTTCTAAGCTAGGTACCGGGCATAACGGTGAAGATGTTACCAACGCACTGTTGGAGTAACATGAATTCCGGTTGCCGACCTTCACGTGTTTCCCATAAATGCGTGCGAACCATTCGCGATATTATATTGGATGGATTCATGCTCGATGCAGAGACGTTCATCGTTTCGGAAATTCCTTCGCGTGCCGTTGGTGATAACCGAATTATACGAATGTTCACTGAACCCAGCCGTTACACGAGGCCATCGAGAATGGCCGGGAGAGATCTCACCACGCTCGTTATCAAATATCTCACGTAATATCGCACGTTCGTTGGCGAACGATTGATTCTCGCGTTTCCCCGTTCCCTCTCTGCCTCTCTTTCTTCCTTCTAGTAATTAAGCCAATTTTCACGTCGGCCGACGATCACTGCAGTTTCTGCGGCCGAGTGCAAAATCTTGGTCACGAATATTCTTGTCGGTGTGATTTATGGGGTCGAACCGCGTGAAATTCGACTGCGAGCAGAAGTTTCCCGTCGAGAGGATTTGTTTCCCGAGTTTATGGATATGCTAATGAAGCTGTAAAGTTGGAATTGTCGAGTATTCGAGTGGAGAATAACGATTGAATTAATGGCTCTTATCATTTTAGAAAGGGGCAAGACGAATCGTTAATTGTTATTACTTACACTTCGCCGTGCCCTTATTATTTTAAATGAAATATTTAAATAACTCATTCTGAATTTGTTAGAGTGGGTTTCTCATTTTTCAGAATTTCCTTTCTCTCAATCGAACCAATTGAGTTATATTAACGTATTAATTACTCCCGTATATTTTTCAACTTGTACTAATTTGTAACAGTTAAACGGCGCACGTACCAGAATAAATGGTCAATTAAATTTTTTGTTAGGATGCTAGCTAATCGGTCAGGTCTTTGAAAGTACGTTAAAGGCTTTCGGTTCGATGGGTCCGAGTGGCGCGAAGTCGCGTGACGAGTCACGCGTGTAAAACTTGTGAGGCGGGTATATAGAGGGTGGAAACGGGAGGGCAATTAATCGACGTCGGTCGGGGCCGCGCGCTCACGCTCGATGAAAAAGCTGTAAAGCGAAAAGTATCGGTTTCCCAGCGTCGCGTCCCATGAAAAGGAGGTTCAATTACCCGGGTTCGAAACGCGCGCGAACATCGCCCGGCGGACGCGCAATTATTCAAATTGTGTCCGGGCCCGCCATCATTGTTATCGATTCACGGCGTGGCACCGAGTTATCTCTTCCTACTTCGTACACCCGCCGTATGAACATGCGAAACGAAACGCGTTAATTGCATTACGGGCGCGCGATCAATTACGTCGGTAATTCACACGATACGTTTTTACAATTTGTTAATGATTAACTCCCGAGCAATCCAATTTCATGATTTTACCGAATGACTTATCTCCCGTCGATTTCATACACGATTCCCAAAATAGAATCGTAGACGAAATAAAAGTAGAACATGCAAAGAATTCAATTCTTGTCGAGTAATATAGAGATATTAAGGAATGCATATATGAGAAATCAGAGACGGAAAGCGTAGGAGCCAGGTGGAAGAGCAAGATATTAAGTAAAAAATAAATAAGGAAGAATTGCGAAGGATAAAAGAGTCGGCACACACACACACGCACGCACACACGCACGCATCGACGTACAGGAGAAAAAGTGAAGAATAGGAGTAAACAGAGAAACAAGGAGAGGAGGAACGGGAGGCCATAGTAGTCTGAAGTACGATCGTTACTCGATATACCGAATGTTCACTTTTACGAGGCTCTTCTACTGACGATATAACGGCGCATAGTTTCGGGATCGAAGCGCGTCGCCGGGCAATTCGCCCGAGCCGGTCGTCGGTTCGACGTTGATGAAAAGTAATAGGTTTCCCGTGTCGACTCTTATTCTACGGTATCAGAAAATTCAGGTCAACATATGTATGTAGGCAGCCGTGCTTCAAACTAAATTCTATTTCTACAAAAAATGCTAATTTTCCGTCCGCGAAGGTCGAGCTTAATAAATAATCACTGCCTTAAACCCGAATATAGAGAGCGACGAGGTTTGCGAATTTTCTCCCCGGAAAAATCTTCCCGCTCGTAAGTTTTACAACAGGGCTTACAGAATCTCCCGCGGGCAACGTTAATTGCAGTAGATTTTGCAAATGGAGCGCGGTTGAATTAACTCTGTGAAATGGTTTTCGAAACCACCTTCGTCTTCCTGTCTCGGCGTTGATACCACGAGAAAATATCGGAGGATAAAAATGTTTAAGCGAGGGGCGCGAACGCGTTGATCTGGAGGATATTAATCAGAACGAACGTGCGCCAGCCGACCCGGCCGGCCGAGCGGTCGTGCCGGCGCCCCCAGTGTTGTTTGATATTTATGTCCGAACGTATTTCTCAATTTCCGTGGAAATTTAATAAAACGCGGCCGTGACGAGTGCTAGTTCGCTATAAAATCGCGCCAAGATAGTTGAACGCCCTGGTAATAGACCGTGAAATATAAAAATGCACCGTGCGAACCTTCCGTCGTTCGCTTATCCGTGGAATGGATTCAGTCTCTCCTCTCCCCGTGGTTATTCACAAGAACCCTGCAAATTGCGTTTCATACATTAATCAGATCTCGACTCTTGCGAAACTTAGAATTTCTTCTGTGTCTCACTAATTACAATTTTCTCATTCTCAGTCAATTTTTCTCTCTCCTGATTATTCACATGTGAGAACGAAGCAATGTTGGTTAACATTTAAAGCACGATGAAGATAGATACTTAATCAAGTAACACCATTTCCGGCGACGCAAATTTACCGACGATGAAAGCAGGGGGTCGGAGCGAATGTTAAGACCTGGTTCGCGCCCCTGAGACATCGTACATCTAAACTTGAGCGCGAGTACCATGCTACGTGCAACACAATTTGTCTGTGCGTGCTTCTCGCAGTTAAACATCTTCGTGGATATCTCAATTTCCGATCCATTAAGATAACATCTTGCTATACACATATTATAAGTAGAATACATTTCTCATAAAATAAATCCTGAGTAATGTCAAACATAAATTTTCCCTTTTAACAAGTGCACGTAATTGTAATTGCATATTTAGTATAGTTATTTTAAAAGCGATGAAATTATCTAACAAATCATGACTCTTTCTTTCTGTGCTACTTTATTCTTCTCGCACCTCAAGTTCAGGTTGCCCTCAAGAACTATGCGACTACTTTCCGCGTGTGTACACGGTGTCAAACGAATGACAAGCGACGACGTCGAGGATCGTCCCCCATTTAGTGCACCTACCTAGTGTTCTGACAACGTACGTACCTACCAACCTCGAGAAATATCCTCTATCGGGCATTGTGTTTTCCCGTTACGGAGGCGGTTCATTCTTCCAGCCCTTCGTTCCTTCAAATCACTCGACCTACATACGCTTATACTGTGCAACCCCTCTCTTCTTAGCCAAGGAAGTGAACGCCGATGCCAGCCACCGGTCGATGCATATGTATATGTCCGAAATTACTTTGTCTAACGCGCTACTGGTCGATATACTATCGTCGAGTGTCATGGCACGGTCGCTTTAGAAGTTAGCTCCGTGTTGCTCAGAATATGGAGATCGTTAGAGCAGAAGTTGTTAGAGCCAAAGTAAACCGGATCAAATAGCATGTTCACCTTAGTTTTTGATTTCGTGTGCAGATGTATACGCAACCCGTGTTTTAAGCATAAAAAAAGGTGTAGAACGTAGGAAAAGTGCATCCATTATTGAGATGCTTGGTCGAGGTCCGAGACCAGGATTTTCTCCTTATGAGGGGAAGGATACACGCTAATTTTGCGAAGCCAAGAGTCTTGGAGCGCGGCCAGGGCGGCGGCGTTAAATTAAGAATGGTAATAATGTTGCCGCGCTAATAATTTAGGGAGGCCGCTTTTACATCCGCCGGTTAACGGCTCTAGGGGCGGCTTTTAACCGGTCCCACCCCTTCTTTTCCACGCTCCTTACGTACAGCCACGCGAAGGGTAAAAAACAAGGTTTTATGAAAATTGCCGGACGACTAGGGGAATATTTAAATATTCAGTCTGCAGGAAACGGAGTTACGTTTTCTAACCACTTCCTCGCAATTCTCTCGAGAAGACGACGCCAGTCGTCAGCGAAGCCTTGGAATTAATGAGCATTTTCATCAATTTTTCGTTTGCGGTGATGACCAGTAGATTTGCTATAAAAATTTACTATACCTCTGTTAACACAAAATTACATTTTTAAATGGTTACTAAAAGAAAATCCCAATAGAAATTTAATTCACCATCAAACGAGATACGACTCATTAGGATATTATTTAATAAGGAAAGAAAATTTGATGATTCACGCTATTCAAGCTTTGTAATCAACGAAATAGCACTTTTCTGATATTAAGTTATAAACAATAAGCTGTTTCATATTTGATCTACGTGACTGTGTTCCAGTTATGTTTTCTTAGTATATTAAAACACGCGTTGTCTCGAAACAGTTCCATCATCGGATTATCCGTAATACTTTTCCGAGTTGATGGAGTAGCCGACCGCTGCCAACAGCGGCCGTTACGTCAACAACGGTTGGCAGCTTTGTCAACAAGTAATAATCGAGTGGATTCCGCTGTGGATCATGGAAACCGGAACTGCTGCTTCCGATTGGTTTCCTCGTTCGTTGGCAAACCATCCGAAAAACTTACACGTTTAAATACATTTGTCATGTGATTCGATAATGTTTCACTGGACAATCAAATTTAGTTTTAGCATTAAGGACGTTAGTCCCGCTCAGTTGGTCTCAATCATTTCAGGTGTTGCCACATAGTGGTACACATATTAAATAGAAACAAATGGTTGAGAATCTTTGGCCCTCTAATACATCGCACAGCGTATACATACGCACTTACACAAGCTTACACAGAAGAGCCGTTGCCGCTATTGGCTACACTATCCCCTCCCTCGCCGTCCTCAAGAACGCGTTGTACAAAAATACCATACTTCATCTCAGAATTTCTACTAAACGAATCATCAAAATTTTCTGATTTTTTTTTAATACAATTGTAATAAGTTAATTTAGCATGTGTCAGTTTTTTGAAAATATCTATAGAACCGTTTTTCCTTAAATTACTGAAATCCATCATTTTACTGGCCTTTGCTCGTTTTCACATGGTAAAGTTCCGAATTCGATAATTTATTGCTACTCTCCCAATCATCAGATCTCTCTAAGATTTTACACATATATTTGTGATGGTCTATTGAATACTCATGCAAAATTTCAAAACATTCTATAGAAAATAGATTTTGGGACTAACGTCCTTAAGGACTCGTGTACTGATCTGTTTGTTCATTCGCCACGAACAGAATATGTCTTCGCTGCGAAACGTGCATCTCGTATTACCCGGTGAACTTCGCGTCGCGACGGCGTATACCAATACGCGCGTCCTAGGATCGTCACTTTCGACGAAATGGATGTACTTTATGTTGTTTTCGACGATATCGATGTTCGTTCGAGAGACTCTTACGGACATTTTCGTCCTCCTGAATAACAATTTCTCCTTTTCCAGTTGCGGGCGCCTTTTTCTCCTCTCCCTTTCCCTCGTTTTTATTGTTCCTCACCGATATCGAGCCAGTCCCTGCGGAAACACGTTTTCAACCGTTTTTCGCATTTCCCTCGCCCAGCAATTTTATTACAAACGTTCCATACCAGAGAATATAAATAGTAACTTTATATTGCATTCTGAAGTAAAATTCCATTGTAAGCAATTTCTTTAAAAAAAATTTCGAAATTCTAATTTAATCGTAAACACAAGCTACTCCTTTCTATAGCAGTAGCAATATTATTAAATTATAGTATGATGGCTATTGGACATCGCTGGAAATGTTTTGTCTGACCAAACTCAGTCGCGGTCACTGGCGTCTGACTCGTGTCGATCTGTACTACTGGCTCGTTAGCAAAAAGCCGTATCAAAGGCCGTTGTTAAGTATCATTGACATACATAAATTTGATGAAGTCTTCCGAGCGATTGTTTCGCAACGTCGATCATCGTAGCGTATACCGTGGCCCGTTTCTGTTTAATGTAAACTATCGTCGAGAGGCGTGCACAAAACAAACTGAAACGCACCGTCAATATTTACCGTCGCTCGCGTCACGACTAATTAATTGCATTAATTCCGATGATAAATCTTCTCTCCCGATGGAACGTGCGTGTCTACAGTCAATATTCGATGAAACAAAAATGAGAGCAAAAGATATCGGTAGACGAGCCTGAAGATTAAACGGGAAACTAAAGAGGGGGAAGAGTCTAAGTGGATAATTCGAGCAGCCTTCAGGAGAAGATGTCTTAAAATTCTCTTACTCACAACGAGGATAGCTCGTTCGTCTTTAAATTATTCAAACGCCTCGAACCTAAAGACACTCCATTAACGTTAATTCCACGAAAATTCGCTATTTGATGAGATTTTCGAGAGATTTTCTGATATTTGATCAAAGGGCTTTATATTACAAAAATTATTTTAGTTTTCTTTATTTAATTAATTTAGATCCTAAGCTTTAAGTATGTGTTATTAGTCAGGCGACGCTCAAAGAAAAGTAATTCGACTCTTAACGCTTTTTCTGTTGATTATTTCAACTAATAGTTTCCAAATATATTAATAATATCAACTATTGCAAATGAAAAACTGCAGTAACGTTATCCAGAATTTTTTCATATCGCGACTCTAATTCCCACGGACGATAATGCTTGTCGCTCGTATCTCGAGGAAACTCGAAACCACGATCGCGAGATGCGGGCCGTAACGAGAGACCGACGCGACGACGCCTAATCTTGGCAATCTTCATATCCTGCGAGTACTCTTGAACTGTAGCCGCAGAATCGAGCTTTGTCGCGTTGCTGACGCTGCTATCGCGTTACGTCTAGGCCAGGCATCTAACCAACCACCCGCGGCGTTAGCGTTATCCTCGAGTGTCCTCGGCGGCCTTTAGGTACCACGGGACGAGTGTAAATTACCGGCGAGAACGACGTCGCCCGAAACGGCTGTCCTCCTCCTGTAATACTCCATGTTGCTCATCGCGTTGCGTCGTGTCGACTCCTGTTTAGCGCGGTGTCGAGTGCTCCGAGATATCAGATTGATACATAGACGATAGATAATTCCAACTGTCCAATCAGTAAAAAAATCTGACACAGCGCAAATCATTATTCGTGGAATGGATTCTAATTTTTTGGCACATGTCTTAAAAGAAATCAATGAATAACAAGTAACTAAATATTTTTGGAGATTCAACTTGTACAAGGCTGATTTATTGAAACTGAGTGTAAAGTAAAAAGCTAGACAAACCTGCCCGATTTCCACGTTTGAGGCTGAAAAAACGTGCCCGGCACAAAACTAACGAATCGCGTCTCGAATCGATTGGCAATCAATTTTTTCTCGCCGTTCAAAGAGATACGCGAAGTAAAATCGTTTGGAAGCCCGGCACTTATTTTCCATTCATGGCTCGTCAATTTTTACGTAGACTGGTTTTTTCGTCTGCGCAAAAGAGAAGAGAG
Organism: Ceratina calcarata; assembly: GCF_001652005.2. NCBI lineage: Eukaryota > Metazoa > Arthropoda > Insecta > Hymenoptera > Apidae > Ceratina > Ceratina calcarata. Next base: position 1,185,634 of record NW_017166501.1, on the reverse strand, counting down.
GATCGAAACGATCTCGACCGAGGGCGAACCGGATATCGGTTCCGTCGACACCGAGGCCAGCATCTTTTTCAACCCCCGGTCGCAAGCTCGCACCCCCATAAGAAATTTATGCTCGACGCTTTTTCTTATCGGACATTGTTGCGACAAACGTGTGAACATAGTCGCCTTCTGACCGTAAAAACGGTGATAATGGGCGTAGATTCGACGCTAACGCGTTTCCTGTTCCTCTGCGAGGATACATAGCCAGTAATTTGGTGTTCTTCAGTCTTCTGACCGAAATACAAATGCGAAATAGAAGTAAAGTAAATTTACTGAGCACATGGTATCAAATGAAGAAAATTTCTAAAATATCTATTTA
>NW_017166501.1:1169445-1184458 GCF_001652005.2 Ceratina calcarata | reverse complement strand
ACTGTAAATAATATAAAAAATATTAAAAATTAATTTTAGACAAATTTCATTACACATTATTCTTTCATAATGCAGTCATTTTGACTGCTTTGGGCAATATAGGTATATACTAAGTTTCAGTCTTTCTAGTGTTAAATAACAAATCAGATTCTTTAATTAACTCCTACGTATATTATCCCCCGAAATATTAAAAACCAGAGAGGAATAATACGCCAGCCAGATTCACGTTGAACCATCGTCCCGTCAGTACTCGTGCGGTGTTCTTTAAACAATTAGCTAGCCGCGGAGTTGAAAATAAACGGTACGTGCAATTAAAAAAGCAAGGGACGACAGCGACGTTAACTTGCCATGTCACGAGCTCGGTTGTTAATGCGGTTGGAGTATTCTCAAGCGGTCGTCGAAGTTAACAGGGGCGGAACCGACGACGGCTACCGAACCGTTTCGACGCGTTTAGCTAACGAGCGGCGAGGGCGGCCCTTTATTTTCGATGGGAAACCGAATTAGCCGCGTCGGAAGCGGACGTTGGTTTCCGGTTTGGTGTCCGTGAGTCCCGGCGAGTTAACCGGATTTGGAAAATCGCGAAGCTGTCGTACGATTTCCTCCGCCATGGTTTTTCTACCCCGTGGAAAGGACTGTTATTTTTTTATTTCCGGAATCCTCGAGACGGGGAGCCTCGGGTAATGCCTGGCTCGTGACGCCGCATTAATTAGTCCCGCTTTTGTTGTTTTAGCTACCGTAGCCGCTCCGCTTTTAAAGCGGAGAATGATTTAATCGAGTATCTTGTTCCAGCTACCGCTGGCGTCCTATCAAACGTAGTTACGCGAAATTAAATGAGAGATATTACGCTCTTTGAAACAGGAAAATTTATAGCAGCGACGATACCAAGAAGTTTCCTTACGTTCGAGCACGCCGGGGAAAAGATTAAATAATAAGAAATTCGGAACTTCAAAAGTACAGACGTACCGAACTTCTTCTCCAAATTCATCTGAGTAGAAAAGTCTGTCTTTTATTAGAGATCTTTGTGAAAAATTTTGGCAGTGCGAAACCTGGAAAAGTTCGTCGACCGAGACTCTTTATTTAACCTCTTGTCGTCCTATTTTTCTTACCAATAATGTTATTGCTGGCGAGATACGTGTAACATTTAAATTGTAAACCACGTATGAAACGGATGGTGGTACGCAAATTTAGTTAGCGGAATTCTGCCACGTTGACAAACGACACTTGATGGAATCGATACGGTCGCATTATCCCGTAGAAAGATGTTGTCGCGTTACAACGTGTGTACCCAACGGCGAACAAAAACAAAAGAGAGAGAGAGAGAGAGAGAGAGAGAGAGAGAGAGAGAGAGATACCGTAGTGGGTGGCCTGATTGACAAATGCGCTCGGAATGCGCTGCGATGGAAATTAGCTCGGCGTCGTCGTTGCATCCGTGCTGCGAAAATTGTTTCATTCGAGTTCTGTAACTGGATTTCGCACGATCCCGCAGTCGCACGGCTACCGAGTTTCCACGCCGCGCCGGTAAACTTGTCCAGGAAACGTCGTTAAGGACAATACGTCACGGTGGCACGTGCAAATTTTTCTCTACACTCAATCTGCATTTCATTCCGTATTCATAAAACCGAGAAACGTTTAATAAATTAAAACATACGCCTCGCACAGTAGCCAACAATAAATTTACGAGCGAACTGACGTTTCAAGATCTTTAAGATTATATTTGAACTACAATGTTTAATCAAAATTACAGAATAATTTAACTGTTCAGAAAGTTGTAAGTTTAGGTAGGAGAAAAACGCAGAGTATGCATGAAAGCTTCGTTAACGGCACTTTGATTTAGTGATAAACACGCGGCGGGCGAGCGAGGGTGGTCGAGTTGCGAATTCGTGCAGGCGCGGAATTAGTTGGCCATTTTTCCCCCCACAATAAGCTCAATTTGCTTCCCGGACCGCGAACTTACAATAACGTTATGTATTACGGATTATGCTGCCTCTGCGAGAATGATTACAATTCCTAATTTTCATTCGAGTTTCATCTACATTCCATAATTACTAAATGTTTTCACAGTAAAAGTTGTCAAATTTGCATTATTAGTTAACTCGCGAATGTATATATTTTCATAGTTCTCTCGAACTGACTGTACTGAAAGTATTCATAACGTTCTCATATCTTGAAAAGTACATGTAAATTCTGTCAAAAGTATTGGAAAGTGCTCTTTTTACTTCTTACGTGGAGTAACGGTGCTTTAAAACCCAAGTGAGTGGGTGCTAGAGGGTAATAACGAAACGCAAACGAAGTTACAGTCGCCGCACGTCGAAACAGTTAAGATCGAAAGTAACGAGGATTTAAAACGGTTTATCTTGGTTGTCGTAAGCAACAGCGGGGGAGATGAAAGGGCTGGAAAGTATATATCGGGTTTCCAGCTGCGCGAAGACACCACCTGTTAAGTGTTGTGCCGACGCGACGCGAAGTTGCAAACGAGCTACTGCCGTTTTAAAGTCACCCTCGCGTGCTCGTCTGCTCTTTGACTCAAAGCGCACGATCGACTCGAGTTCCTGTCTTTCTCTCTCTCTCTCTCTCTCTCTCTCTCTCTCTCTCTCTTTCTCTCCCGTGCACGTTTGCCTCGCGAAGTTCTCGTCGCCCTTTGACAGAAGCCTGAAACCAGAAGGCTTGCGTGTTTGTATCCGCTTGATCGAAATAATTGTCCGAGGAGAGACGAAGAAAATAAATGTTCATTACGAACTTTCAGTCTTAAATGGCTGTTCTTCTTCAATCTTGGTATTATTAATTTTAAATTCCAAAGCATTCAAACTTTTCGTTCAACTACAGAATCATTAAAATAATTGATAATTAAATTTTATTCACAAACCAACAAAAGGTTTGTATTCAAAATAATCTTTCAACCTTCGAACCAAGCGAAAGCAATTTCACGCGAGTAATTGGCAAGCTACTAAAGTACTATATTATACGATATAATTACTCTCGTTTTATATAATTGATGTGAAAACGTCCTGTTTTCAAGAGCAGCTTTCCCACACCATCGGCGCGGTGTCGATGTGACGTTAAATAATGAAAATTCAACTTCGTTGCCGATTCCGTTCAGAGACTCGAGAAGCGATATTGCACGCGACGAGTCGGCGGACGTAAAGCTCAAATTTACGACACGGTCGTATTTCGTTTTCGGTTAATGCGCCACGCAGGGAACAGGCGGGACCGCGGCTCGTAATTCTCGCCGGGTTTGGCTATCGGCGACCGACGTTTAACGGCATTACGACATCGCCTTTAACCTGTAAACGCTCCCTGGTAAGTGGCAGGCGCAATGTAAACGGTTCGGATCAAGTGAGCTTGCCCGTTCTCGAGGCCCAAAGCTCTATTCTCTAATGAAAATGAGAGAGCAAATAAAAAAGCCGGCGTTCGATGTCAATTTGATATCCTCGTTTGCTCGAATCAAATATGTACCGTTCGAGTTTGAAGAAGATTTTAGTTGAAGGGAATGTAACGTGGATTTTAAAGCAGATAAACACACGAAACTCGCGTGAAATCGCGAGTTATTATATTGGACCGTGATATGATTATGACTACTGCGATAATCACGTTACGTATCAACGCGTGCAAACAGACAGCACGTGAATTTAAATTCATACATTCAATTGAATTTCGCAGATGTTAAAATACTTGTTAAATGCTTGTAAGATGGAACAAACTACAGAACCAGGTGCAAACACAACAGATTCTTCCCCTCCCCTGCAACAGCCGGAGAAACTTGTCCCCTCGTCCCCCGTCCGGAAACTCTCCAAATACTTTCTGGTCGAAACTTCCGTGTTTCCTCGCTCCCACGAAAACTCTCACTCCCCGCATACATTGTTCGTCCTTAAACCCCCCCGTCGCAAGCTGGTCACCAGAAAGCTCACCCGCATTCCTAGAATCTCTGCTTTCGAACGTCCGTACACAAACGATTCTCTCTCTCGCTTACCGAGATGACGAAAAAAATTTCGTTTGCGTGGTCCAGATTTTCAGCAAGCTTCTCACCGAAATCCGCGCTTAAACTCTTTCTACCATAAAAAGTGTTAAGATAACAAATCTTTTATTTAAACAGGTTCTTCTGTTAAATCAATTAATCGGTTGTGTAATGTGGAAAAAATACAAAAATTATTCGCGAGATTCCAGTACCTTATGTTTAATTCGAAGGAAAAACAAAACGGTAATGTTTAATATTTGCGTTGTAAATCATCGGGCAACGTAGCACGTATCGTGAAAGCGAATTACGACTGAGAAGTTGTAGAGGGTTGATTGCGCAACGGTTCAAACTCCGGTTTCGACGTCGGCCTTAGCCATTGGCCGCGCGCCACCCCTATGCAAATTACCGAGTCGCGCGCAACCCCCCAATAAAACTGTCCGGCGTACTGCTCGAACTTAATTATCGCCCGGAACTTGTGTAACGGATTGCATTGTGCGCGAGGAATGTGTTTGCCCCCGCGTTCCGCTGGAATTAGCACAGGTAAATAACGATACTCGGTGGAAAGGCGCGGAAATTAGGGGTGGAAACGTTGGTCCGCGAACGGCTCAAACGATTCCTGCTTTCGCCTTAATATTAACCATGTTTGCTCGCCCGAGCCTGGGGCATCGATTCGTTTGCGGTGGAAAAGGGTTCTTAGGTCGCTGATGAGAACTTTGACTTTATTAGCAGAGACGGAAGAGATCATGACTCCAAGGAATTAAATTCGAATTTTCAATCAGCAAAAATATCTGACGGAATTGTCACAGAGACTTTTAAGGCAGTTTCCTGACTTGTCTAATTAATAACAGGCGAGGTTGCTTATGTTAAAGACATTCACTCGGATTACTGTAAGAACGGCGAGCACACAGTGCACTGCTGCGGATTCAGGCAACCGCAATCTTGGCATTGAAGATTAGCATTTCAGATGTTTCGTTAGCAGCATATTGGGCTTAACTTCTTAACTCAGCTGCAAGTTGCGCCACGCCGTCTTGTCTTAAGGTATATTCGTAAAACCGTTTAGCTACTTCCATTCCAAATGCGGATACAATCTTATCTATTTATTGAACAATCCTGTATAATACACTCTAATTATGTGCTTGTGATTAATAACTGAAAGCCAAAAATCGTCTATACAATCAATAAAAGCTTGCATATTAATGTATTATAAATACTCACGTTATGAATTTTTTATAAAGCATAATAATAAAGTGTACGAATAATTCATATTCATAGCAGAATCCTGTTTGCTCTTACCACTTCTGGTATGAACGAACTTAATATTAAAATACAATGTCAATCATGCTGAGCATTGATAGCTGGCTCGCGGACATAGTTAATTCATGCACCGATTCAATGGATCAGCTTGCAATTTCAAATCCACTGTACCTCCGTTAACCTATTCCAGGCAATTGATTTATCTCACCCATCAGCGGATTCCTTCTCCTGAACCCTAACGTTTCCACCCGGCCGCTCGCAATTACCCATAGCTGACATACAAATTGTATACGTAAGTGGAAACATTAATTTCTACTGGACTAAAGACAGAGCTTCAACATCAATCCGTGACCTTTGCGAAATTAACGTTCAAACGTTCTAACTTCCCAGTTTTTAATCTGTGCCTTCGATATTTTAAATATCAGTCAATATCATCTTAAAAATTGCCATAATATTATTTCAAAATTATCTGGGCATATTCTACGGGACAGAATTCTTTATCCTCTCCCAGGGCGTTCGTTTATTCAGGAAGGCGATGGAACTCGCGCGTTACTCAACTATTACTCGAGAAAAATTGCGAGACGCTGTTACGATGTTTCGAAACGATAAAACCTAGTCGCGTCACGTGGGGCACTGGCTTTCCATCTGCTGAAAAGAGTTAGAAGTAGCAGTTTACGGATCTCCGAGTATCGCGTTCTCAGGAAGCTCCGAAGGGTGATCTTTTGATGGTTACTCTGCTGGAATAGAGGCAGCGGATACTCCATCCCCAGCCATTGTGAACCGAGCGAGACACCGCAAGTCGTGGACGTTGTCGATTCGTCTTTGAGCACGTAGTTTCATGGGAAGGTGCATGCCACGCTGCCGGTGCACCATAGTAACAGCTGCAAGTTAAGCCTTTCGATCGTATATCGAAGGAAGTGGACCATGAAATCAACTTTACGGTATGCGACATGTGGGAATATCATATTTTTCTTAGGTCCTTGCAAAATATTAAATCGACTGCGACAGCTAAAAACGTTTGAAGATCATCCAGTGCGGGTCGGTTAAACACTTGGAATTTGTACTATTAGGAATGTTTGTTATTCCGCTTGAATACGGACAGTATAAGATTTGAGGAATGTAGGAAGAATTCTTCTTACAGGCGGCTTTAGGTTCGAGTCGCAACTCGAATTCACGGGTATTCCACACGGTGAAAGTTTGATAGAGATTTCTTAGAGTTTTCGCTCCATCGGTGGCTTTTAAAACATCTCCCCTCGCGTTCCTCCGCGTCTCTGCGGGAAACCACCAGCTTCATAAGAAACGTACAACTGCGCGAGTCTCGTCGCTTAAAAATTTCATAGATATTCCCAGATCCGTGCAGTTAGACTTGTTCCACCCTCGTTGTTCATCCTGTTAGGAAAATCGCTATTTCTTCCCTCCGGCAGTGTTCTTAAAATTGCAACGCCTGCTTGCGAGGTATGCTAACTTCCAATGAGAATTCCTCGAACGAGATTGAAGCGTATGAATCTTTGAAAAATTATATACCGACGAGGTATATGTACGTCCTCAGGAAGCTTCTTTGATACATCATCGGGCATTTCTGAGTAAACTTAATATATACGTAAGTCAACTTTTAATTAGCTTTTAAAATCAATAATGAATTGCAGAACTAATTTAATTTATTAAATATTTTCTGCATTTCGCTTATCAATCCCTCGATTTGAAAAGTTTACACTTGCGAACCATCTCGACTTTTTATAGAAACTATAGATTACTAATCAGGTAGATTGATAGCAAACTTATCGATCTTCATTTATATGCAAAGCTGAACTTCAGTCCTCTCGGAAGCAACAGTTAATGTCAATACCATTTTCAATTTTCCTCACAGAAACTAAATTTATATTTCGTACAAGAACATTTAAACCGTTCCTCACGGTACGTTATCACGCACGTAAATACATTCAGCGATTATACTGAACAGAATTGATTCACGGCGAATCGAAAGACACCTGATATTTTTTAATTTAACTGCCGAGACGAAGTTTACATATCTGATGTTTACGCAGCTCATTTAATTTAGCCCAGAATTTTCCACGAGAGCCGGGCACTCGAACCCCTCGCAACACGTACGCGACGCTAAATTATTAATCGGTCATCGATCCGACATCGACGAGAGGCGTTCGCGCGAACTTTGTCGATGAAAGTCGCGTTATAGAACCGAGTCGTTTACTCTCGCCCATTCGATATGCAAAAAGGGAATGCGTTAAACGAACTTTATAGATTCGGTTTGTAACCGTTAGTCTTGACATAAATCTGAACTTTCCTATGTACTTCCACGTTCCTTTTCCTTTGACTCTTACAAATGGCTATGGCAATGAACTGATTTATTTGATTTTATTACATCTTTCCCCTATCTAGATATAAAGTAATATTAATAATTAACTTGATAGACACTATTTCAGGAGATTCAATACTTAACCCCTTCTGGTACGATTTAATAATAAAATCAACGACGAGCTAGACTCGTCATTTTATTGGAAGGGGTTAAAGCAGTTTTACTACTATTGAGATAATAATAAACTGAACTGTTTAAAGATTTAATTTATTATGTATACTGTTACTATGAAAAGCATTATCAGCGCACTATTTATACAGAAGAAGGATGTGCGATAGATATTCTTATCCATAGCCGCACAAGGCTATTGCTCCTAAATCATGCACCGTTATCCCCTCATTTAAATTATGCAACGTCGTGTACATACATGCGATACGAGAGTAATCGTCTGCGTGCATTCACTATGACTTTAGGCAGCTATAATCATAATAAGCGTGACACACAGTCGAGTGCCCAGGTAAATTATGTTCAACTTTACGGCACAGTGAACGTACCAATCTCAGTTTAACGTTTAATTCCCTCGTTTCGTCGAATAACACAGTCGAAATGAAAAAATTATGACAAACCGGCTTTTATGATATTTAAAAAGTGATACACGTCATAACCAGTCTATTCTCCATACAAACTGCTCTTTTTCCGTTTATTAAATGTCTGGCTACATGGAAAATTTTGTATTTTATTCATTTATTCAATATTCGCTACAACTTAATTGCTCATACATATTATTTAGGTAACTGATATCGTGCGTTCAATATGTTAAATATAATAATGAAGTAATTGGGTATAGAATACACCACGAGGGCACAAAGCGTTAAATTAGTATCATATACATTGGCAAGCTTTTAAAATTTTCACTAATTACGCTTTATCGCTATCGGCGTACACTTTTGATAATTAGAATTATTACCGTATCATAATTTATTGCTATGAAACATTACAATTAACTTTGAAAATGCTCATTACTCACACCATGTCCAGCCAGTACAATTACTGTTTTCCACAGTCTTAATTAGCCTTAGCGATCGTAATTATCAGCGTATAACGACCTGCTCGTTGTTATCAACATTACAATTACACTTTTAACTGGAAATCGGGCAAAGTTCCGGCTAATTTAGCTCGGTAAAGACCCGGAACGGCATCAAAACCAACAGCAACAACAACAACAACAACAACAACGAGAACTACCGTGGCCACTCGGTCGGATAACAAAGTGGCCCCCCGTTCGAGCTGATTCCGTAATTGCTCGCGGGCAACCGTGTTCGCGAGCGTTGTTGTGCGATTATCATCGATTTTTTAGCGTTCCCCTGTGGTTCCGGGGTCCAAAGAGCAGTAAACGCATCGCTGGTCAAACTTGTACCGTGCCTGAGCTTTTCGAGCTACTTTCTCGGCCAGATCACCCCTCTCAGTTGACCGTTTAACCTTCGCGAAAAGGTGCCTCGAACTCCTCTGACCACTTTGATCTAGTTATTACGGACGAGCGAGCCGCCCGAGGCTGATCGAAAATTCGCCCCCTCGAGATTTCTTCGCGTTTCTCGAATCCAGATTAAACCTTTGTTGCGGTCGAAATTTTATCCGATAAACCGATGCAATTGTACGATCTTAAATAATTTATAAATTCAAACATTTAACAGTTACTGACCCGACTGTAATTGAATGACGATGTACATTCAAGTTCTGTGTAAATTGGAGACCATTACTCAAATATACATGAAGTGATGAGCCAACAAATTTTTGCAAGGAACACGTGGAACGGGAAAGTGGCCCAAATCGAACGAGGCGTGTTGTACGATTTTGGTACTATTGATTGCCGATTAAATTTCCGTTTCAATTATGCTGATATTGATCAGCCACCGATAACCGCGATGCTCGACCAGCTGAGCAGTTAACAGGTGGTCAAGTGACTTGCAAGTGTTGGTAATCCAGTCGAATCATGACCGTGCAATTTGTGCCCCTTGCGACTTTTACATCGTTCATTACGATCCGAGTTTGGCTTGAGATATCAGAAAACTGATGGCACTATTTTCATAGCATTATCATTTCTCAACATTCGACGACAGTAGAAATTCAAACGATCTTCCATATTTAAGTATTAGACAATCATCGAAGCAAAATAGATCGTCTATTTGTTAGTAATAGATAGATATTAACTTTATTATCAGTTTCCCAACATGTAATTGCATTTTCATGATACTCAACGTGTTCATACGATTTTCAACAACACGTGAAAAAGCTATTTTAAGTACTTTATAAAAAAAAAAAGAATTTCCACTTTAACAAGAACTGTTCAGCTCGCTCTGCCAATTAACGTCCACTCACTCATTCGACAAGCATTTCCGGTTCGTTATTAAAACTGCCCCGATGCAACGAAGGGATGGCCGTCAATTTGGCAAAATGTAGAGCATCGTGGTTGTGGAGCTGTGCTGCTCTGCCGGGCTCAAGTACAGGCATCGTAGGCACGCGAACTCTATTCAAACACCGACCGGGCCGGAAGATAATTAGGCGCATGCATTAAACGAGCATCCATCGCATCTGAAGGAAGTGTCCCATGAAACCGTTGTCTCTCCTCGTCTCCTCTTCCTACGTCATAAAATTTCAAAAAAAAAATTAAAGACTCGAACCCAAAACAACGCAACCTCGAAAATCTAACGACGCACAGTGAAAATTAGTACTAATTAAGCAGCGACGCAACTTCGAAAAAACGCGAAACGAAACGATGCAAAGCGAGGTATTGGTGTATATGGCATATAAGAAATTATATTGCCATTGTTATGAACACCGGAAGTAAGCATCAGTAAGATATCTTCAGAGAAAACTATTACATCTGTAGAATGAGGAAGATTTACAATCGGGTCGTTTAATCACGTTAGATCGACTATGTCAAATGGAAATGTTTTTATTCGATCGGACTCGTTGAATAGACACGTTCAAAAGAACGATTCTGCTATTCACTAGTACTGTTACATTTGTGTTCCTTCGTGTCCTCGTGTCTCTTTGTTGTAAATTAAATAAATACGAGACATCGAAACGTAACAATATCGACACTGCACGACACAATTCGAATAAAGTTCTTAATAAGATTATTTTATAAAGTTAGTTCTGTACACTTAATAGTCTGATGTCTGTTGGTTACCCGTGACAAATATATATGAGCTATTGTTGTTTGTGGCCGTGGCTTAAGGACCGAAAATCGGATTAAAGTGTCCGGAACAGGGTAAGTGGCGTGACGGACGGGCCCTATGAAGAATTTACACTTCACTCGAGGCGCAACCATCGCTCTCCCTCCTCGCTGAACCTACGTCCAGGGTTGAGGTATAATTAATTTTTCACCCGTTTTAGAATTCCGGTCTCGCGTGCGCGGGTTTACCTGGGAGTGAAATAATTATTCGCACGGATGTGTGTGCGCCGTACAGCGATTAATTCCTCCCCTGCTTTTGGTTTATTTTAATGCGCGCGGCTCGTCTGATGGATTGGTTGCTGGATAATAATTTTTTATCTTTCTTTCATTATTTCAGGATTGTAGGAAGCGTCGTTTCGCTCGGCTCGAAATTAATGGAGTTCCGTTTTAAAGAGAAAAATTTGTTTCAGGACGAATCGAGTTTTTTCAAAATTCAATTTCCCAAACGTTTTTTTGCTTTAAATTCTAATTAGTTTAAAGCAAAGAAGATTCGTTACAAAATAGTTCCAATTTCATGCAGAATTCACGGTTTTAATAAAAATCGACCAGGAAACTAATGGATTCCGCGTAGCAAGCGATTTAACGGCACTCGTCCGATGAAATTCATTCGTTGCGTGGTCGATCACGTACTTCCGCTAGTCCGTTCGGTTACCGAGTTAAACGACCGGCCCTTTTTTTCGCGAGAGTGGAGAGCAAGTGGACCGGAAGACGGGGTCTACAACACTTGGGGGAGGACGTTGGTTTTTCCGCCGCGCCGGGAACAAAAGAGGCAGAGACGTCGTTGGTTTAAGTAAAAGTCACGTTCGACGGTTATAGGCAAGTGGCACTCGTTCGAAACAATCACGAATCGAGGCTACGAGCTGCGCTGCCCTTTTCTATCGTATCGAACCCCTCGACTCGTTTAACGCCACAACCAGCCTGGGGTTTCTAACTACAAAATCGATAAATAAAATCCGCGGCGGTTCATACTGTTAACTTTCGGTTAAAGTATGAAACGAAAATTCCGCTAAATAAAATGTAATGTATTTTAAGTAAAGTAGCTGGTAAAAGTGCCACGTCACAAAAGTATATCATGAGAAAAAATTGTACACGTGTCATGTGCAATTTATTTAAAATTATATCGTTGCTGTAATAATAGTGGCCTTCGGGTTTTTATGCAAAATGGAACATGTGTGATATCCATTAAAAAGATTTTCTTGTACCCTTATAAAAATCTTGTAAAAATCACTATGTATAATATACTTTTTATATTCTACATAAATTCACTGCATTTTCTATACATTTTCCAGGAGATGTACAAAAACCGTACTTTAGTAATGAGAATTGTATGTGCGGGAAGTTTGAATTCTTTCAATGAGTAATTTTAGATGAAACTGTACTGAACAAATGTACATAATAGATAACGGTACGAAATAATAGCGGATCACACGCGTGTTTAGTGCGAACGTGGTCCACCGTTCTCTAATAAATACATATTCTACGGTGATTAAAAGCAGGCTCGGCTAAAAGCTAGCTAAACTAGGTGCCTTAAATCCGCGTACGAGTGGGTGGCTCCCGAAGGTGCGATAACCGGGTAAAGCTGAGAGGTTGCATTATTTTGTCACCCGCTCCTGCGGGGCCCATCGTCTACCCCGCGAAGCAGTAAACCTCGGGAAACTCTGTTTCCCGGTCGGCTGTATTTCTCCGAAGAGAAACTGATATCCAGTTAGCGCCGATATTTACGAATACGTTATCGGAAGTTTGGCAATGAACGATAATTCCAAAAGTTGTCACAGGCGCACCAGAGTCTTCGAATCCGAGGCGAGAGAGTGTACGTCAAGGACTGTGGAAAATTGTTGGGGAAAGAAAACACGTTTATGGACAATAAATAGGTGCTTTAGATTTTTACGAGCTAGTCAAACATGTCAATCCTATTCTGTTTGACTGTTCGATGATCGGTCAACAGTTTTATAGTTGTAAATAGCGAGACGGGATTTGAGCTATGATTCCCGAGCACTGAAAGTTTTATCGTACAATTCGCGTGTTTCATTTTTTTATTGTTCTATCTCGTAGCGTCATAACGAATGCGACATACGGTGGTAACATTTTTCGGTCATCGTACATTTATAAAAGTGTTAAATTCGTTTTTTAACGAAAGAGCGTACAAGTGTACCTACATACTATCCTATTCCCGTAAATTCCGATATCGGTAAAATGAACTAGGTGCAGAGAGAAGCGAAGAAAAAAAGCTATGATCCTAAATAAAGCAAATTGCCGCCGGTAGATCTCGTCAAAATATTGAGTGAAAATCCGAAAAGCCGCGAGAGTTTTCGGCGGTACGTTTTTCCATTAGTTTGAAAAAGGAAGGAAGAAAACCGGGCGTAGAGTGAAAAGAAGGGCAAGAAATTATCGTGCAAGCTTTTTCAATGCGCCCCTCTTTCTCTCTTCTTTCATCCCTTTCTCGGTTTTTCATTTCGCCGCACCGGTTCGAGGGAGAATCGAGGTCAACGAGAGAACTGACCGAATGAAACCTCGGGGGCAACACCTTCGGGATCACTGGACCGGCTGCAGAAGAATCGTTAATTAGTTGATTAATACTAAAGGGAGTAGATCCAGAATTTCACCGGTCTCTGCTCGCTCGTTCGTCGACCTCGAAAAACCACTTCGGACGAAGGTTCTCTTTAAATCCGATTTCAAATCACCTCATTTATCGATTTTCTAACGTAAGCGTCGGGTAAGTTTAGAACGCGAGACTCAGTATTCAATCACAGAACTCACAGCATTCCAATAAATCTTAAGTGGCTTGGCTGAACCTAACAAAAATTTTTCACGCCTCATTCTTCGTTCAATATTCATTTTTTCGTTCGAATCTTATTATTAATGTTTCGTTGGTTAACGAGGCAACGATACATCGACTACAGGGGTGCACAGGTATTGGAGAACACTGACACAAGGATGGGTCGGTCAGTTTTCGTGTTCATTAGGCGTACCGGGCGGTGCGGCGAGTGCAATCTGAAAATTGCACACGGTCGAGGTTTCCCGGGAACGGCAACGGCAACGGGAACTAATCGATTACATTATGCCGGTCGTAGTGCACCGTGCACGCTAACGTTGGCTTGATTATCGCGGTGACGGTACATAATAACGAGGTCTGGATGCTCGGGGATCCTGAAAATCGAGGTATGCTGACGGCATTAATTCGCTTTCGGCGGTACAGTAAATGACGAAAGTAATGAGAAATTTTTCATCCGCCCATAGTGACGAGCATGAAAATCGGTGAACCGAATACAGAAAATTCTTGTTAAAATTCTACCTGAGAGAAAACCCGATAGAACATTACGCAAAGTTTCATGATATACACATGCCATACGTATATACTTTTCCATTATATATTTCTACGATAGCGAAATAATTTTATGAACAGTTGTAACTCGCCTAATCGTTTGAAAAAGCAGCGTCCCGTTAATAATAGCTGGGTGCCAGTTCGCCGAGCGTTCGAAAAGGGAAGCGTTCTGTTTAATTCGGTGCGGCGAGAAAACGAGAATATGAAATTCATGAACGTCCCTCCGACGTGCGATGATGGCCCGTTTCGGCCATCAATCAAACGTTTTCGATCAGCGAACGAAGGGTTGAAAATTGTGAAACGCCAGTCGAGAACCTACCGTCATTTGAATTGTTGTCAGAGCAGGGAATATTATTGTAATGAAGTCAAATTTTCGTAGAATTTCCTATTACGTAATTAAAGTTCGCGAGAATCTCATTTTCTTGTTTTCGTTATAGAAGGCATGCGTGGATTAAAAAATCCAGCTCGGCTTCAAAGACACTCGGGTGTCGACAACCCAGCGCGTTTATTTATAGACAGAAATGGGTCATCCTTTATAACAATTTCCGATACGACGCTGCACGTAGAACGCCGATAATAAGCATGGAACGGGACAAAATTAAACACTGTTCTTAAATCGTCCTAAGTATTAAACCAGTTCATAGAACCAAACGAATTCCAGCTTCAATGGTTATAACGCATAGTCAGTTCACGTATAAATTTCCTTAATGCTCGTACATTAACGTTTCTGTGATGGAGTCAAACACATAAACCCGTTGAAACTACGATCATTATTGTGGGATTGGAAGGTTTTGTGAAAACAAGATCGTATAAGGTATGATAAAAGATATGGTATATATGTATTTGAAAAAAACTTAAACAAAATGTTCACTTGAATAATCCTAGTCCACGCTACCACGCTGTGTCCTCTCTGAACTTCGCAACTACACTGCCTCT
>NW_017166501.1:1163109-1168765 GCF_001652005.2 Ceratina calcarata | reverse complement strand
TCCGTCCCGCGGAACGGACTGCCGTAGCGAAAGGGTTAAACATCCTTAATCCTATCTTAATTTATTTACACCCCACATTATACTGTATTGACTTCACAGTCGACGCTACCATTTAAAGAAAAGCATTTAGCGAACGATTGGAAAAAACGATATGCGGTTAAGGGAGCACGTAGGTAGC
This sequence comes from Ceratina calcarata, assembly GCF_001652005.2. Taxonomy (NCBI): domain Eukaryota; kingdom Metazoa; phylum Arthropoda; class Insecta; order Hymenoptera; family Apidae; genus Ceratina; species Ceratina calcarata. Next base: position 1,168,587 of record NW_017166501.1, on the reverse strand, counting down.
GAGTAAAAGCTCTGCTAGAGGAACGCTGTTCACTTCCGGTTAGTCGGAGGGATGGCGAGGGGTGGATGGGGGATGGATGGAATTCTGCGGTAGAAATTGCTGGTTTCACGGTGATCGAACAACCGTTGCAGGTGAAAACGAGAACGAGTAGAATTTCCCGGCTTCGGGAAGCTGAAAATGCCAACGAGCTCGGCTTGGAAGCAATGCCGTGCCATTATTATAGCCTCGTGTGCGCTTGGCGTTTGTATTTGCGCTAAGGGGCGCGGGTTTATATAGTTCAATTATACCGTTCGAAGGTGCAGAGTGTGCGAGCCCCGTTTCTTTCATACCTACAATACATTTTTCTCGACGTTAATTGTAGGAAGCCGATGTAAAACTGCAATGTGTTTGAACTTTAATTTACAAAGTGGAATTAAAAAAACTCGACTTTGTTACTAATTGGAAAAATTTATTTTGCGTTTCTGTACAAGAACCAATGAGAATGTTTGCTAAATATTTGCTTCGTGATTTTCCTTTTAGAATTTTTAATTGATTTTTCACGGGATATAATCCACTTTAAAGTTCACGGTTTTCGATCACGCTGTATGCATACGATTAAACTATGCGAAAGAATGACGGTGCAAAACCGATATTGCTAGACTGGTTGGGAGAAATTAAATTTATGTACATGCCCAAGATTGCAAAACTTAGTCGGTGTTGATTAAAAATTATATTTACACTGTCAGCCATGTTCTCAGCAGTAAGTGGATACGTTTTTTTAGACAAATTTTATATTAACCCTTCGCGTATCCTTTAGAATTTCCACCTCGCTGCGCGTTAGTACTCAATCTGACATAACGGGTGAGACACATAATTTCTTCATTTGAAAGAACAAAAAAGTTTATTATATTTTATAATCATCATTATATGAGCGATCAAAATATTCATTTAGAGGGTTTCGTATCTCAACGCAAATGAAAATTGCGCCCTTGCAAGTGCGTTTAAAGAAGAAGGAAAGGAAGACGGAAAGTTATTCAAAACGCGACGACCAGGAGCGTAATTCGAGAGAGAATAGCAGAAGCGCGAACGTGCGTAGACGCGCGGAGAACGACGAGGCAAGGATTCACTGGAAACTTGCGCGTCCCAAAGTTCTTCATTAATTAACTTCGTTAAAATCGTGTTTAGAACAAGAGCGGCCTCCATCGGCTCCTCACTATTTCCATAATTCATCGTGTAAGGACCGCGCTCTGCCTTTAAGGACGTATTGGCTATACAATCAATCCCAAAAGTTTATGTACTTTAGAAAAATACATTTCCCATAAATAAAAAGAAATCAGACGTCGGAAGAACAATGCTAATAATAAATCGCTACGTGCTAGAAAGTATAGAAGGAAATATTTAATTAATTATTGACGCTGGCGAAAAGCTTTTTATACAGACGTTGTANTGATACTATTACCTATAAAAAATTTGAAAGAACTATAATTTTAGCTTTTTAATAGTAATAGGAATCTATAATAACAAATTCAACATGCTTGCATTGTTTAAGTGTATAGCCTATACATTCTTAAATTCGTTCGATAAGACAATACGAACTTCCGAATGAACGTACGTAGAACATTAAAAAACATTTTTCCTATTTAACCAATCACCCATTATTAAAAATTAACAGCCTATCCGAAACCGACAAGACGTCGTCTCTTGACAAGCATCAAAATAGTTATTAATTTAACGATTGAAATTGAAAGGTGCGATTGGACATTGAGTTGGGTAAGACTTGAATTGGATGAGACGATAGCAACGTACTTGACAGCTTATGATGATTATGACATATAAAGAAGTTCGGAAGTCTTTTAGATAAGCACAGAATCACCGAGCGATGTTTTCAGAGGTTCATACTAGACGAAGGCAAACATTAGGAGTCATAAAACTTTGGAAAGTGGTCGGAAAGTTTCCTTCAGATCCATCTTAAGGACTTGACGGAATATCGCTAACAAGTAGACTGGAACCACACTGTCTGACTAAAGGCATTCCTATTCTACTTAATCAATGAATATATGTTTCCTGTTAAACTAGAAAAGATCATTCATCATTATGCAGTTACTTTTATCTGTCATGTATGAGCATAACAAAAAGAATATTTATGAGATTTATAATAAATATTAATTTTTATCAATTTATTCACAAACGAAAACAGAGGGCTGTCGCGAATATCTCTCTTCTTTAAATTACATTATGACAACGAAACTGCTAATTTAACATTATGATTATAAATTCAGGCAATTTATCAAGGAAAAAAAACAGAAGCAACGATAGCCGCGGCTAATCCATGGTGAAGGAAAAAACAGAAAACAGTATCGTTATACGCGAGGTGAAACGCGAGGGCTGGTTTGTTACGGTTATTTTCAAAGCGTTCCATTTTAAGCCTTATAATTTAATTACAACATAGCAAAGCGGCCGTGTATTAATTTTACGGCGAGGGCTATAAAAAGCGTGCGCGAGACGCGCTCGCTCTCTTCCTGTCAGCGCGACGATTTAATAATAATAGAGGAAATTTCGTTCGCGAATTTTCCACTTCTGGCCCGTTAATGAGGGACTAATTGGTTCTGTTTAACGAACGACTAATAGTTCCCGAGATTCAGCCCGAAACTAATCGTACGGGATAATTGAATACTTGATGGAATTAAGTTAAATGGACGTGTAAGCCGGATTTACTGTAACGAGATACTAGTCGATGTTATTTTAGCCTGGGGAATATGAAATTTCTGTATCATATTTGAAAAGGCAGCTGCCTTGGGGTAATAGTAAAAGCTAGCACGAAATTAAGTGTCGCTATCATTCATTTTTCTGCAACCTATGATTAATAGTCTACTCATAATTCACTTTCCATAAGTAAATCAACCTCTTCACAATGATGTATGATCCTTTCCATAAATTATGATTTTGTTATTATGACTTGCCTCGAATTCCTATCACCGAAAACAGCAGGAATTTTGTCGGTGCGTGAAAGCTTTAGCATATCACCTTCCATTCATCAACATTCCTCTTTCCGCTCAAAAGCACGCCGAAAAAAGAACCGGCCCCGGTTCCAATCGATCACCGACCGCGCACCCCGTCATTCACCCCGTCAAACGAACGTGTTCCGTGTTCTCCTCTGTCGTCCCCGTGAAAACTCTCACCATCGCGTGCGTCCCTTCGCGACTCACGAACTCACTGCTCTCCGCTTATATGTGCGCGCGCCCGATAGAACAATGAAAGTGTTTTACTTAGTTTTTTTCATCGTCGAACGTCTTTAACAATCGTGCTACAATTTATACTAAAAATATATTATTCCTCTATTAATTATTTCCTTTGATATCAAAGAAGGGACGAGTGAATGTAAGGAAATTATCATACATATAAGTATCGTAACTTTCTTTTTTATCCATTGGTAAATCTTTTTGCATGCTTTGATACATTTAATGAGATTATACGTATAAAAACGCCAGTGCATGCAAGGCATTCTTAAAGAAACTCTCTAATTGGATTACATTATTCATTTACTTAGAGAAACTTGGTTTGGTATAGTTATTATGAAATATTAATAATTGAACGACACGACACGATTCTTTTATCAATTCATCTTCGTGCGTTTTCGGTGTTCCACACACACGGCACTTCGCGATGAACGGCAACTCGTTGCAACAGAAATAGATAGGGAGTTCCCTACTGTCGAAGGAAATGTCGTTTCTGGGGCGGGTTTTCATCGGAATTGCGTCGTTGGGAGGGAGGGGGTGCACGGCTCCGAAAGATGCAATCTGTTGTGCTGCCCGGCGGAGTCTGACATCGCGGAAAGTTTTAATTGCAAGCTGGGTGCTTCGTTTCTCGCTTCGAGGAATGATCGCCGGGTGTGCATCGCGTCGCGAATTCGGATCTACGACGCGTACGGGATTTATTGCCGCGATCATTATTTCTCTCGTCGAGAAAAGAATTTTTCATTGAGATTCTTTCGGCGAAGTTTGCTCGCTTCCGAGAGTGGAGCAGTCCGACGACTAGTTTCCGCGCGATCATGAATTAATTGTTCCGAGTAGCGGGCGACGATATCGAGCCGATGTTCGTGCGAGTAATTAGAGGATCGCGATAAAACGAATAAATGGAGAATCGAACGAAGGATCTCGTTTAAGCGGAATTAAGTAATATGTTTGCGAGGTGGATTTCTCGTTTATTCAGAATATCTCGTTCCGCCATCGGAGATGGTCTGCCTTCGTTTTCTAAAGGAAGCACTATTGAAAAAGTTACTGTTTACCTTCACATTCTTCGATCGGATGGTAATTGTTTGCATTCTCTGGTAACAAAACCTACTCTCTCATTTAATACGATATCTCATCGATGAAATCGTAGCCCTCATCGATATAATATGTTTCTTATATTCTCTGAACTTCCGTTCATTCATTTAATCTGCTGATCAATTTCATTGCGCAAAAAGAAGATATTTAATCATAATCTATTCCTTTATTTCACAATTCGAATCGTACGAATTTTATAAACGTTCTTAGACATTCGCCCGCTCGAAGTTTGACGAAACGGGACAATATTTGTTGAGGGCAGAGATAAACGGATATATAAATAACAGAAGGACGGGAATAAAAATTATATTACCCTCGGCTGGGTAACGACGATGATACCATAAAGCGTTTTATTCCGGCACGACGCGAGACACCGTGGAATATACGGAAACCTGTTTGCTTTCGCTAACGCGGCTTATCAGCTTTCGTCAAGCGAGTTACTTCCCCCTTATTGAAATACAAACAAGAACTACCTGTCGGTAAAGGGGCAGAAAACCGGAATGATTAAATTCATCTTTTTCGTGAATTTGTCTCATCCTATATCCAAAAAATCCATTAAGAATTTTCATTCCTGAATTTTTAAATCTTTGTAAGATTAACAAAAATCTAACTGTAAAATGAAGAGGGTGGCGAACGGTTTAAATAAAAACTCGTGGGCGTAACAAAAATACTTGATATCGTCAACTCTCGTATTTATTCTCGATGTCTCAAAACTAGGACGGCTGTACCAAGAGTGCCTCTTTGGCCAGACCTTTCGGTTGTCCTAGGACCTCCCCCATCGTCAGTATGACCTTCGTTCTACATTTTATGGGTCTTTGTCAAGTCGCATACCCTTGAAAGGCCTGTGTCGTTGGACACAGTCACCCCTACTCTTCTACGCGTTTTCGAATTTTCTTACATCTTATTGATACCATTAATCGTAAAAATCTAGTTCTGTCGATCGATCAAGAATTATAGTTATCAAAAATGTATATAATTGCAAGAGATGGACTTGATTATAGTTGTTTGCTAGCAGACGCTTTATTGAATTAAAAGAATTCTCTTTACATCTATGCAATCGGTTTAAGTAGTAGAGCCAGCTAATTATTCGGCCGCGACGCGTTCGAACGACGGCGCGTAGCTCGAGCTTGAGCCGTTAACCACGGGAACAACGTTAATTCACGCGGAACAGTAA
>NW_017166501.1:1156910-1162900 GCF_001652005.2 Ceratina calcarata | reverse complement strand
GGGGCAGAAAACCGGAATGATTAAATTCATCTTTTTCGTGAATTTGTCTCATCCTATATCCAAAAAATCCATTAAGAATTTTCATTCCTGAATTTTTAAATCTTTGTAAGATTAACAAAAATCTAACTGTAAAATGAAGAGGGTGGCGAACGGTTTAAATAAAAACTCGTGGGCGTAACAAAAATACTTGATATCGTCAACTCTCGTATTTATTCTCGATGTCTCAAAACTAGGACGGCTGTACCAAGAGTGCCTCTTTGGCCAGACCTTTCGGTTGTCCTAGGACCTCCCCCATCGTCAGTATGACCTTCGTTCTACATTTTATGGGTCTTTGTCAAGTCGCATACCCTTGAAAGGCCTGTGTCGTTGGACACAGTCACCCCTACTCTTCTACGCGTTTTCGAATTTTCTTACATCTTATTGATACCATTAATCGTAAAAATCTAGTTCTGTCGATCGATCAAGAATTATAGTTATCAAAAATGTATATAATTGCAAGAGATGGACTTGATTATAGTTGTTTGCTAGCAGACGCTTTATTGAATTAAAAGAATTCTCTTTACATCTATGCAATCGGTTTAAGTAGTAGAGCCAGCTAATTATTCGGCCGCGACGCGTTCGAACGACGGCGCGTAGCTCGAGCTTGAGCCGTTAACCACGGGAACAACGTTAATTCACGCGGAACAGTAATTTCCAGGGTCGTTATAAGATCCTGCGTCGCAAACCGGGACTATAACTAACTGTTACGTAACGTCGTTAATGGCGATGGTATTAGCGAACGTATAAGAACGAAACGTCGCGTCGACAAAATTGTATAAAGACGTTCCCAGTCCGAGCATCTTCCACTCTCTTGCTCCCTCTCTGTCTCTGCCTCTCTGCCATCATCCTCTAATCTCGTTCCGAGTCCCCGCGGCGTTTCGCGAACGACCTCATTAACTTTAGAGGTTCGTTAACGTGAATCATAGAATAAACAGTCGGCTTCGCGAAAGCGACGGTTCACCAATTGCATATATCCTTCGCCCTCACGGCACTGGCAAATTAATTTCACAACTTCCGACTGCGCTCTGCCCATTTTTAGGCAACGCTAATTGTAATAACGATTTGCTCACTGACTTGTCCGCCTGTTCGGCTGCAATTATATTAATTAGGGTCTGGAAAATAGTTTTGAAAACAACGTTTGTACATTGTCTTTTACAAACTATTTCAAGTACCCTTCCACCACTATTTTTCATATAGTAGCTGTAGCGGGGCGTACAGTGAGGATTATTGTTGAAGATCACGCATTTTTATAGGCGTTGATGTAGAATCGGACAATACGTATTCGGTAATAGAGGGGAAAGCGTAGAAATCACATATAGGAGAACGCTGATATGTCGTTGGTCAACAGCAATTGGCTCCCCATATATGTATTTAAATAATAAACTTATGAGCGAAACTTGACAACTGTTACTACGATTTCATTACTTTCTAGTTCTCAATTTGACAAAAATATAATTGTTTTATTTAAATTTAGTTGAATATTGTTTATAATTATGATGATAATAAGTAAATGGGGAACTTGACGTCTTTCGTTGATTTCACAACTTTCAGGTGCTTCTTTTCACAAGGCTATAATATTTATTATATTATTGCTACTTAAAATTATGAACGAAAGCAATGTAAGAAGGATTTCGTTGGAATAGGAACCAGACATCTCAAACTTGCCCATTTCTTTACCGTTTCATGAAAGGGTTAATTTTTTGGGGGATTTCAAGTACACGACGTTTTGAAATTAATGTAGATGGGAGACAGGGGAAAACATTTGATAGGTGGTGATATGACTGTGAATCCTTTGCATTCCTGACATTTTTTATCGTCGGTCAATAGCGTTTCGACGAGAGGATTGGTCGATGGTATCGCGGTCGCTCGTAAGCCTCCGGCTGGTCTTTTCGAACATGGGCCAGGAAACGTATGAAAAGGTGAAGTTTGTAATATTCCCTGAAAGCCTGACGAGCGGCCAGATAGTGGATGATTCGAGAGGAACGGCTGGAATAACCGTCGACGGTGAGAAAGGAAACGTCGCGAAGGATAGATATAAATCCGGGAACGAAAGGGGTGAACGCTCGTTTTGTATATATTCATTCATCCACTATCCCATCCGGCAGCCATTTTTACCGTTGCCACGTTATCCAAGCTGTGCCCTCTTTATACGTTCTCTAGGCTTTATCATCAGCCAAAGCGTAATTGCGAAACAGATGACAAAGAAAATCAAGGCGACCTCTTGAAATTCTGATGGACAAATATTTCAGCCCTTTCATGCGAGTAATATTTAGTTGTTTTTTTTTATCCGATTTCAGTTTATTGCCCATCCGAGATAAGGGAGTATTTTCGTAACTACGTAATAACTATCGGCGCACGAGTTGAAACACAAAGAAGTTTAACAACGAAGCGGAGCTGCGGCCGGTTCGCAAAACTCTCGAATCGATATCGGAAAAAAGTGGCAACGATATTTTATTAGCAGCGTGGCACAGAAAGAGCATTAAAAGCGGACGATGAAACGAGGACAAACCTATGGTGACGGACCTATGAAACGCCGCCGTTAGAACGAGTCTATTGGAATCGAACACAGAGCAATACGACGTATCCCCGGGTTTGGGGTTCAATCGTTACCACCGCGCCGTTACCACCTTGTTGTTTTTCTCTACCCCAAACTCCATTTGTGGTCGTCGCGCCGTGGTTATAAACTTCCGCCGGATACATCGACAGCACTCTATCTCCTCATACGATTAACGGTTGGCTCGTCGTCGAATTTCCGCGAAAATCAGTGCGACGTACACGTCCGTCCATAAGTTTCAATACATCTCTAACAATAATTGTTGATTGTTTATCAAGAAATTGACAGACATTAATAATCGATTCAAATTATGTCAATGCTAAGATTTTATTAAATCAATAAGTCATAAATAATTCCAATAAAATGGAATAAATAAAATTTCAATGTTTTACGACGAATACATTCTTCTATCTGCAAATGAATTTCTCTCGAAGGGTTAATCGTTGATGAACATTTGGTAGAATTTAGTTAGTTGAGGTAAGATACAATTTGATTGTAGAGTCATTCACAGCTCTTTCTGCAGACACTGTACACAGAGACGGATTAATGCAAATGACTGCGCGCTTAATCGCTTCACGGTTGCTCCCACGGATCGATTAAGATCTCGCGACACGGACGGCATAGCGAGCGAATTCGTAGAAACTTGGTTTGCGCTCCCTCTCTCTGGATGATTGATCGTACGAGTTAAATCTAGAGTAGGTACTCTGGCACCCTAACTACCGCCAACCGGAGCACCCGAACGGAATTAATTATTCGATCGTTTAAGAGTTCTGTATGGTGATTAGCTTTCGCCATTGTGTATTCGAGACACGTTCCCAGCGAAGGGTTTTCCCCAAATGAATAGAGTTTAAGTACATATGTGTTTCAGTAAGGTAGTTCGTGAAGGAAATAGTAAAACGTTATTGTGCCATTTACCATTTCTTCATATTAATCGGGCGAGGAAAGGAACGGGATGGTGTACGGATAGAATATTAGATTATTATTTATTGTAAATAGATGTCGACAAGCTGTGATAAGACCAAAGATAGTAAGATAGTAAAATAGAATGCACGAAAAGAGAAAATAAGTAATTATGGTAGAGGAGGAGAGGGAGCGAGGGGAATGTTAGGTCTAGAAAGACGCTATGATATTATAAGGTGCTAAGAACGTAATATGTAATATGTAAAGAGTCAGGATAGAAGAGTGAGATAGAATGGGAGTTTAAAAAGACTGTAAACCAAGTCCATTTCTGGGCCAATAGGCTGAAATAAAGCTATATATATATAGTTACTTTAATTTTGAAATATAAGAATTATGCAAATGCTTTCATAGAATCCAATTCATTACGTATCTAGTTATTAATACCGTAAATCAATATCGACGTGTCCAGAATATTAAAATATTGATGTATTGATGTACTAAAATGTCGGATAAAATTGTACGAACCGCAGCATTGAATTTCCCTGTCAATTATCTGGTGCAGCTAATTTACATTTCTATGTGCTTTACTTTTCTGCATACATAGAATAATCGTAATGCATCAGAGAGCTGTGCGCGCGCAACATGTTCACAATATTTCAGGATGTATGAAATGTTCCAAGTTCCGAGATAAGTACAAATTCCACTATCCCGTGGTACTGCTTTAACCTTAAGAGACTGAGCAATGTGAACAAGGCGTCTTGCCGTTTCGTTAGCGAAGTTCCGCTGCAGAGTGTAAGCACCTAGTAGCTCTCGCAGCGATCCTCTAATTTTCAAACGAGTCTCTTGATGAGAACGAATTAACTTTGACGAAAGTTGTCTGCTCGATGCGACTATTTTGATAATTCCCGACTAATCGTGCTCCTCGTAGACTTGGAAACCTGAAATCGAGTCAGACAACCATCTCCGACCTTCTTCCACGTTCCTCCTCAATTCTACTTCTATCTTCTTCAACCGAATGATCTGAAACGAGTTCTCGAGTAAACCAAATTTATTTTCCACCGATTCATTCCGAAGAGATTTGCGTGCTTTATATTCTTGTATAAGGGTATTATCACGGTTTTCTTTCTTAATATCTTTGAGCGTTATTAATGGATCGCAACAAGAAGTTTCAGATAATAATTTATTCGGGCGTTATCCACCGTATCGTACACGCACACACAAATTTTCTGGTAATCCGCGAACGGGTCGCGGTGGCCCAGATCCCGAATGCACGCACACGAGTGGTGAAATTTCCCTATAGCTTTCCGATATTTTCCCCGCTGGCGTTCGGTGAACGGGACACGGTTTTAAAATTCCCCCGCTAACGGGTCGTTAGTTCGCTACGGTATTTTCGCCGGATACATACTTTGCATATATATCGCTTATTTACTGGATCCGAGGTTCCTCCGATTCCTCGGCCTCGGCAGAGAACTTCGAGTATCGAACCGCCCTCGTACATACTTACGCGTAGGACGTGATATGATGTACGAGCACGCTGGTACATGCAGCACCTCGACTCCGGTTTTCCTTCCTCGGATAACCAAGAACGCGATTTCCTGCTGGGGAAACACCTGATTGGCCACGGCCCCCGGATGCTCTCCGATGCATTATTGCCACGGAGTCTGTGTGATGGATACTCTTTCTTTACATAATATCGATCCACCATAACGGGGTCGTTCCGTTTTCGAAGTACCGATAGATTTACACGAGTTTCGTATTACGCCCGGGGTTGCACTCCGACGAGAGTAATAAATAAGACTGGTGCAGCGCGCGAAATATTTATTTTGCCCCAGCCAACACAAAGGAAACCCATTCGCACCTTCAATTCTCCTCCGAGTCATTTCTCAAGATTCAGTTTCGTTATACATTCCTAAATTAAAAATTAAGAAATTCGATAGGCTTTTCAATAGAATCTAACTTCAAGGATTTCTGTTTGTTCGCTGTATTCTTCTCGACATCCATCGAGACATGATTTATCGCGGTGCAGCAACACGTGCCCTAGTGTCTTTTAGTTAACCCGACCTTCGGAAGGTCGGCTTCACCCGCGTCCCGCGACGCGCATTCGCGGTTCCCGTGGACGTGATAGGATTACAGAAGAGGCCAGGCGGTCGCGACAGAAAACAGGCATCTACAGGTTGTTGGCTTTCCGTAGGGCCAGCAGGTCAGAGAACCCGAAATTAATCCGTTATTTTAACCCGACATTGTGCGATCGAATAACTCGATTCTTGAAATTTCCTCATGTTATGAGAATGTTTATGATCTAGACCAGGGCTTCTTAAACTATGGGTCGCGACCCCAAATGGGGTCGCGTAGCAAAATTCTGCGGTCGCATAGTATGGTCGCATGCGTTCATATGTATATGTATATTGTTACCTAATAAATAAATCATCAAAAAATATTAATTTATTTTTCTTTTATATTTGTATGGGGTCGTCAAGAAACTCGCAATCATAAATGG
>NW_017166501.1:1153257-1156752 GCF_001652005.2 Ceratina calcarata | reverse complement strand
TTTTTTTTAGATACTTTATATTATAATCCTTGTTTTCTATTATAGTTTTGTGCCTTACAAATACTTGTATTGTATTGTTGTATTGTATTGTATTGTTTATTTACCATCCAATAGAAAAAAATTGAAGATTCTTATTTCGTATGTAAAATATGCAGGATTTAGTTCAGTACGAGCTATTAGATTCAAAAGATATTCGGACGCCGATTATAGTCGGCACCCGTACACACAGCACGTCGCGCGGCCGCCGACTATAGTCGGTGTCCGTAGCGAAAGGGTTAAAAAAGTTTGCCCACCACTGATCTAGACTTAGTAATGTGTTCCCAAGATCAGTTGAGATAAATAAATCATGATCTGTGACGTTTATATTTTTTGAAAATACGTATTATACTTTCCTATATGCAAAAATGTCTCGTTCTTATGTCTTGCCTTTTAAATAAAATAGTATTACAATTCCCATAATCTTAGACAGCCACAAAGAAACCGAAACGCTGAAATGAAAACCTGGACTACGTCCACTGCCATTTTTACACAATAATATCCCACTTTCTTTGTAGTCATAAAAACCAGACGCTCAAGTAGGATAAAGAATGTTTCTGTCAAAGAATTCTCTTAGGAAGTGTTCCCTTAACTATTCAATTAGTTACATTTTCACAGTTTTCTCGTTCGCCGTACGTCGCGTACGGTATTCTTCCTCTGTCAAGTAAAAATCCCCAAGACATCTCCGGTTCAAGAGAATATTCCGTGCTCATCAGGAAAAAAGAAAGAGAAAAAACAAAACAAAGCAGAGCATTTACTTCTCCCTCGATACAAAGAAGCAACGTCGCATTACAGCGATTGAATTTGTTGGAACCGCGCGCTGGGAGAACGCGGCTGTTCCCTTAATGGGAAGATTACTCGAGATTTTCTTAAGACGTCGCTACCACCCTCGTCGCAGTCGCCTCACAGACGGACTCACTCCAACGTCCGCCTTAATGTGATTCCGCGTCGAATACTTTATGTAATTAGCCTTCGACGTGCCGTTTCAAAAGATCCGTTCCGTTTATACTTGTTTCCATAAATTGCGGCATAATTGAACTACTAGCCGGCATTTGTAAATAAAAATCGATCCTCTCTCTCTCTTTCTCGCGGACAACCCACCGTTGAGAATATTTTAACTGTTAATTGGACAGAGTATAATTCGGCCGTTCAGCGAGACCGCTTATTAGGTTTAATTAAGGGATTAATTAAAATTGGCCGGCGAATTAATTAGCCAGTTTTTATTAACGCGTTGATTAATAATAATTCGGACCGCGCGATTGCAGCTCGCTAATTATTTACCCGGAACGTTTCGCAAATATCAAGGCAAGTTAATTAATGCGTTGATCAGAAAGAAAAAATCATTTACCGCAATGTAACTGTTTATAGTGCACATATTATCTGCCTTTCAATTATTTGTATTAAACAGATAGTTGCTTCCTCGAATTTCTGGTGTACAATTTGAATTGTACTCCTACCTTGGCTGTCTGATTTAGCATTTCGATAAAAAGTCCTGATGATCGAAGAGATTTGAATTAAACTGTTTTTATCATTTTGGAATCACAGATTATTTGACACAATTCTGTAAGGACCTTAAATGTACGGTAAACAAATTTCATATCGAAAAACATATTAACTAGTCGTATCGAATGGATTAAAATAAAACAGGAAAAACGATCGAAAAATTTCTCTCTGGTCGGCAATCCTCGTTTAATTCTTATGAATTTTAACGAGCTTGTTCCGCGCTTTTGATATCCAGGAATATTTAAAAGCTGGCAAGAACGAAAAACTGTGGTACTGACCAGCATAATTTACGATCTCTACTGCAATTGGATTGATTTTTACGAAGGTCTGTGAAGACAAGAACAGTGCGTGGAATCACGGCGGAAAACCGTTTTCCCCGGTTTAATAATTCATCGACCGCGCTCGGATAATCGGCACGATCGGACCCCGGTCCGTTTAATGGCCGGAATACGTAATCACAATACCCTAGTAGCGCGTTTCCAAGCCGCAATTTCCACCGAACAGTCGTTTCCTTAACGAAATCTTCACTGATAATTGCCAGAGAATTGGATGTACGCAAGGATGCAACGTTTCGCTGCGGTTCTCACCCGTCATTGTCACTTTACTTCTTCTGTGATCGATTGCTACGATTGGAATGGTGAATGAAGTGAGTGAAATCTTTGTTAAAAATTGAAATAAATACTTTTGCAAATTGTAATGAAATGGGTTAGATAGTAATTCGAAATATTTGTTGAATACTGGTAGCATTGTATTATATTACAAATTTATTCCAGCAAACAATTTCTCGTGGTATTCAAATCCTTGCGTACCAGTAGCGTGACGAAAACAGATACTGATAATTTTATTCGCATATCAGTGTAACAATTTTATTCATACGGGAACAGATGGAGGCTTCGCAGTTGACGATAGAAATTTTGCTTCTGGCTTACGCGATGTTCCTCGCGACTAGCATCGATTGTCACAGACAATATCCTTATGAATAATTCTTGTGACACGCTGTTGCTACGTTACCACGTTCGTACCGAGTCCCCTTTTTTCCGATTGTTTCTTAATACATTTTCATGCGATCGGAGGACGGAGAGGGGATTTGGCGTGGTGCCCCGCCGCGATACCCGTTAATTAATGTCACGATGAATATTCAGGAACACTCGTAGCTTGTGCGAAACATCGCTTTTGTCTGGCGTCGTTTTTTCTCGTTGGTCGCACGATAGAAAACTCGCCCCGCTTCGCTTTGCCGCATCCGGCGGGTTTTAATTGGAGAACCCGATTGCTAACGATTCGTTGAAAAGCATGAGTCGCGTCCGTAGGAAATATTCCCTACTGTACCGAGTTGGAAAAAGTGTCGATATTAATATTAAACACAAACGTGAAGCGATTACTTTGATGTCTATATTCAGTTGCTATAAATTCTCCTGATCGATTTTTTTCTATCGTTTCGCACCGTCAGGTAATAAACATGTACAGTGCAGAAGAAAATGAAGCAGAAAGCAAATAATTAAAAAGTCTACAAAGGATGAACGGTAATCGGCCTCTACATGCGTTCTCGTCCCAGGAAGTTGCCCGATTAAACTAAAAACTGAAGGAAATTAATTTTACGGCTGGCCATCTAGTCCAGAAATTAGGGGAACAATATTCTCTTTATGAAATTTATTATCCGCGGTCCCGAGATCCCTTTGACTGACGAACCACGTAGAATTACTTCGTCGATATAGGCATTAATTTGTTTTTTTATTATTATCGTTCATAAGACATTTTGTCTCTAGTTGCCCTGCCATAGTAGTAAACATAGTAGTCGTATTTCTGCTGTATCCAATATTTTTTATGGTTCATTTTTTGTGAATGTAACAATTACTCTCATCTGTTTCATCGCCCAACTGTAACCAATTCCTTAAGGATGTATAGGCTATGTACTTAAACATGCATGTTGAATTTGTTATTATAGATTTCTATTACTAT
>NW_017166501.1:1126376-1151958 GCF_001652005.2 Ceratina calcarata | reverse complement strand
TACATAAACTTTTCGGATTGACTGTATAGCCAATACATCCTTAATTGTATTGTAAGAAACATTTTTTTAAAACAAAATCTGTTTGTTGGAAACAGCCGAATTAATTTACAGGCCTAACAATTACGTAAGAACGGAGTCGTCGTCCGGTTGATTGATTTCTTCGTGTCGCAAACTGGGCCGCGGCAATTACTCGATCCCGAGGCAGCAAGACACTCGACGCCGCCGGTTTCCACCCTCTTAATTTGACCCTGTCACCCTCTCGGCTTCCCTCGTCTTCTTGTTCGCTGCGTTAAAACCCACCCCATCGTCTTGTTTTTCAATCTGCCTACATCGTTGTTCAGAGTTCGGGTGCGGTTCTTGCTCGTTCACTTCTTTTTTTTACCTCCCACGTCCACCTCTCCCTTCCACTGTCCCACGGAGAATGGCCGGTTAATTTGTATTCATGAGAGTGTACCATCGGAACGTTCAAATTTCTCTTGCTTCTCGTCTATTCCCGCAATTGTTCGCGAAGTTTCCCGTTTCGATCGATTTTTTTAATAGTCTCAAATATTTTGTATACTGCGTCCACATATTCTTCTGTACATTCAAATCAGCAGAGTTGGTCTTTAAAATATTGAGGATAGAAAATTTCCCATCCAGCTTTAATTATAGAGCACACGGAAATGATTGCGAACGGACATAATATCTTGCGAGACGGAAGGAAACATCCATTACTTAAGTAATCGTGAAAATCGACGAAGGAAAATCGAAACCGGTCGTGCCGATGCCGTGTACATTCGTCCCGTATGCTCGATCGATTTCGCAAATTTATTGAGGTTTTTATAACGACTATCGGCCCCCGACCACGTTCTCTCAAGCTATTTATGCGGTCGCTGCTGTTAATGGAAAACATCGCGAACAAAGAAGTAAATTCTCTTCCGATAGTAAAATACACGGTTTACTTTTTGCAATACTTTAAGAACAACAAATGATCTATGAGACCGTTTACAAACTAAGTCCAATGAAATTCATCAAACATAGAAATTTGATAGAATAGCTATTGTTCTGGAATTATTTTTGCACCGTAATTTGAACTGCCTATATTGTACAGTATGAATAATTCTCGGGATGATGCCACAATTTTAATTATAGCGGTGAACGGCCGCGCGTCGGTTTGATGGAATAATTTTATCGAATAAAGCTTATCTTAATTTTAAATACGCGTGTCAGCGGGCTACGCGGGTGATTCATAACCCCAGCGGAAGAGATACGGGGAAACCAGATCGAAAAAACGGTGATCGTCACTACGTATATTGGCGTCAAAACGCTCGTTTCGACTCGTCAAACGGCGTGACGAGTTTTTGATTTGATACGCGGCTAATTGAACGCGTTTGTCGCTCGACCAGGCGGCGTTATTACCTTTACGAGTGAAATGTTAATCAGCCCGGTTCGCGCTCGTGTTCTTTTCCCGCGTCGCATTATCGGGCCCGTCAAATAAATCCTAATTTCGATCGTCCGTAACGGGCGAATTATCGAAAACAGGGCCGAGCCGATCGGCCTGCTCGCCCGATTCGCTACGAAATTACTTTCTAGTTTTAATTTCACCATCCCCTTGTTCACCGTGTTCGCTCCCCCCCTTGCCCCGGTCCGGCGACCGACCGACGGTGTCCTTTTATTTCGTTGCGAGCCCATCGAAAATGTGTCGGCCATCGATTTTTGTCCATTAATTCCCTTCCACCCGGATTCGAGCTCTCGCAATCACCCTTACCGTCGGCTAATATCCCATCGAACTTCAATAAATCTGCTCTTTATAGCTAAACGATTCCCATTTAACTTACTTCATGCTTCCGCACGACGCTTCCTTTACTAGCCGATTCGAGCAAATTGCGCGAAAAGTATCTCGCGGACAATCGCCCTGTTACATTATTACATTATCGTAAGAAATGAAAATGGGACAATCCGATACAAAATCAATGTAGAGGAAAGCCGAAAACTTTTCATATTAACGAAAATCATGTGGGAACGAATGCGAAGGTTCGTCAAGCTCGTAGAATATATCCAACGAGGTTCGCTCGAGATTTAATTATCGCTACGAAATCGAATCAACCCTCGTCGCGCATTTTAATCCGCAGATACGGTATTTACGTCACGAACAAGGAGAGCGGGGAATAAATCCAACTGTTCCCCGAATCGCTATCGTTCGAGCCAGGAAGTTTAGAGAGTTAAGAACCTTATGTTAATCACTCGCCGCGCTTCTTCGGCTCGGATACTCTTCGGTGGGTTCGAAAGTAACTCCGCGGAGTCGGTCTTGATAAGGGTGCAGATAAGAACGGCTGAATTTATGCTCGACGATTTCTTTCCCCATCTCCGAACCGAATTCCTCGCGCCGCGCAACGCTGTTACCGAGGATAAACGTTTTCGTTTCTTTTCTAAGGATAATTAGCAGCGACGCGACGATGTACCCACGGAACTTTTTCCACTCCCAACGGATTTATGCTGCACTTTTCGCAATAACCGGAGAGAATTAGTCGGGTAAGAACCGGGAAAGGAACACCGGCCAGCGTACTCGCCTGAGATATCGCTAATCAATATTCGAGAGTTGTGTAGTATAGCGTGTCCGAAGTTTCGGCATTAATTTGGGAACTGTTAAAAATTCCCAGGCTCCTCCCATCGTCTACGGAAGCAATTTAAGCCCCTATAATTTAACACGTTCAGCCCTAAAACCTTATTAATTCGCGTTCTACTTTATCAGGAAACTTTATAATATAATGAATGCTAAACTTCCGTAGCAATTTTATAAAACGTCGGGCTATGTTACGAAATCTACCTCGTTATTGTCTTTGATAATTTTTAACGCTCCTGATTTATCACGCCTCACGATACCAAAACGAGAGAAGGCCAGGATGGGGTCGTAGCTCCAATTAACGCAGTTAATACGGTTTATAAACGTGTCTGTATCAAGCGAATAAAGTTTCCTCCTCGTGGCATCGCGTCGCGTCGCGCTTAAGGACGGAAACTTCCGAGAATAAGAAGCTTTGTGTTAATTACCTTTCCCGATCCTTCGTTAGTAACAGCCCCGGCTCGTTTCGAAACGAAACGAGCTGTATATATTTCGACGCGAATCCTGTTATTAGATGAAAATTCGATGTTGCGTCTCTCCATTCTTATACATACAACAAAACTAAATAATACATTCGCGTATCTACATTTTTCATTTCATTTGTGTTACTCGCTGGATTATTATACTTTTTAATTAATATGATCAGTTGGAATATAAAATCTGGATCGCAGTATACTTTATACAACGTTGAACAATTTTTTCCTGTATCAATTTTGTTATTCACGTTCTCTGTTGAAACCCTGTGTTCATTCTGTTATTTGATAAAAATTCTTCTTCGTTCATTTTTCCAGACTTCCGTTTACAAACATTGATATCGTATCTATAACGCGTCACACATACTTTTACACGTACTCTGTTAGCTCAGGTAGATTTAATTATACAATAATAGCCGATCGCGGCTAGGCAGTCGTATTTTTATAACAGAGGCCGAGTTCACGAGTATACGATGGGTTAATTTAATAAACGAATGCTCCGTCGGCAGCGTTCCCAGTCGGGGAAATTAATAGCTCGCAAAATGCAAAATGCGGGGCAACCAGGGGATTACATTAATTAAGAGCAATTAAAACGCATTTTTATACACTAAGTCCTGCGTTGCGATCCGGTGCGAAATTTATTTTCACGATGATTCTATACTATCAATGATCTATGGTAATCGATATGATCTGCAATGGCAATCGAATTTGAGTTAACACTCGAACAATATAGAAGATTGTAATTAAATCAAAGCTAATGCAATTTTAAAAAAACAAAAAGCCACGTTTAGATTGTTTTGTTAATAAATAATTATTACTATCTGTTTGAATTGATTTTGCTATGTTTATTAATTTACAAATTGATTAGCAAACGTTATCTGGTGATCTCTAATTATAGAGTTATATATTAATCTCTAATTTGATTAGCGAGGGTTATCTGCCGGGCCATAATTGCGTAGCCGCATACCGGCATTCCTAATTTAATTACCCTAATCAGTACACTTAACAATTAGATATCTACAGACGCTAGCTTCAAATTAGGCATTTCTTAAAAGACACTTGCGTCAGAGTA
The DNA here is from genome assembly GCF_001652005.2 of Ceratina calcarata. NCBI lineage: Eukaryota > Metazoa > Arthropoda > Insecta > Hymenoptera > Apidae > Ceratina > Ceratina calcarata. Next base: position 1,147,814 of record NW_017166501.1, on the reverse strand, counting down.
TGGCATGCTAAATATTTCATAAAAAGGAATATCCATAATTTGGCGAAGGCTTTGCTATAACGAGCGAATTTTCTCTGCATGAAGTCTGATATCCCGATAATGGCGGACATCTCTGTGTGTGTGTCATAAGATCCATTCAGCACCGCGAACAGCCTCGCAAGATCCAGGATTAATCTCTGCGGTAAGCTAGTTGCTTCCCTGAATTTAATACAGAGTAACTAGTTATGTTGATTGAAATACCTCAGTCTAACTAACAGTTTGAATAACTCGAAACCCTCGCCACGGTTACTGCTCCCTTTACAATTCAATTAATCGTTCGCCCTTATCGTTTACCGCAAAGCGACGTCTTTTATCGCATACAAATAAACAACCAGTTGATAACAGAATTATAATAATAATAATAAGAAGAAGAAGAAGAAATTAGTAAAAGTAGCTTATTTTCGTTTGACATTATGGAAATAAGAGAAAACAAGCGAAACAGGTTAATCGATTCACGAGTCGACATTGTTTGCGCAGACGACGGCCGGTGTACGACTACGGGGACTTCCCCTAGCTCAGCTTTGGCTACGTTCAAATATTATTCGATGCCATGTTACAACGTACCAGGGGCATCGTTGCCAGTCGACGTATCACTGTTTGGCTTACGCTTGAGGCGTGCTTCGGGGCGTCACACAACAATCGAGGACCTATTCGAATCATAATGTCTATGCAGTCAAGAAACATTGTTTGACAAGTGACTCCTATTCTGTTCAGTTACACAGAAACACGAAATCCGTCTGTTAAAAGTTATGAACGTCGCCGGGGTAACGTTTGCATTCTCCGGTAGAAAATCAAGACCTCGTGCAGAGCCTAAATAAAACTGAAAGAAAACTAGCCCTGGCGAAAGGACATAAAATGACATGAAAAGGCTGCGATTTCCCCGGGGAAGTTTACGGAGCCGAGCGCGCGTCTATGTGTTGTTCTCAATTAAAGTTAATTGCTCTCGCGTTCTCCCCTGCTCCTTTCGGGGACACTTTCGCATATTTTTTTCGCGGGCGAGCGCGAACGCACATCGCCCATCGAGGGGATCGCGACACACTCGTCCGGCTCGTTAGACGTACAGAAAAGTTCGCGGCACAAAAACGCCTTTTCCAACGCTCTTTTTTTTTCACCCAGGTTTCCCACTTTCTTCTCTAGCAGAAATGTCGAGGGCGAACAGCCACCGCCAGTCTCTCCAGTTTCCTTCTCGCGTTTCCCGTTTCAGTCCCAGTTTATCCAGCACCAGAGCGAACCACGCGAAACACGAATAAATCTTTCAGCATTCAGCATTTAATTGAGTTCGCGGCATTCGCATCGCGCGGAAATTATTCAGTTTTAGCAACGTTACATAAAACAAAACGAATATCGAACGTTTTTGCGCAGCAACGGAATAGAAAAATACGCCAATTTCCAATGGGGTTTGGATTCTGCTTTTGGAAATTCAATGACTCGCTTCCGGCAGATAGTATGCAGTTCAGATTATTTTACAAGTTCTCTGTTTTTCGATTGGGTGCAGTCTCCGCTCCTGTCGATGAAAAATGTATTGTGCGTTGCGTCCCATCTGTCATGTCAATTACTAAAACATATCAAATGATATATTCTTACAAGCAATGATAAATATTTTCGTCGATCGGATCTCGTAAAATGCAAAGAACGTAGTTTCATCGAAATCATTAACACTAGTAAGACTGAAACTTAGTATATACCTATATTGCCCAAAGCAGTAAAAATGACTGCATTGTGAAAGAATAATGTGTAAAGAAATTTGTCTAAAATTAATTTTTAATATTTTTTATATTATTTACAGTCATGTAACAAGTTATTAGTAAATGTTAACAATAAAAAAAATTTACTTCACTTGGGAAAAAAAATAATTTATGCATTATTATTTGTACATTTGCCCAAAAGCAGTCAAAATGACTTCCTTAAGCAATCTAGTGTTAAGTGTCAATTAAAATCTATTCTGAATTTCTTATCAAGCTTATCGAAGATCGATAACGCGCGAGACAGTGGCTGCATCGAACGTCGAATCGAAGTGTTTGAGAGGCTTGAGCAATGCACGATCACTCGATGCACCTCTACACTGTTTTGCATTCAATCTACTCAACAGAGGTGGCGGCCATTATTTGCCCGTAGCCCGGTGTACGTTGCCGTCCCTCTCGACCCTCTCCCTCATTGCGCATAGACCGGTTTCGCTGGCAACGTGTCCGAATCCTTTCTGAACAGCGAAACGTCGATTATGGACGAGTTGCGGTCTGTCGCGGGGCATTACTCTCGTCAAGGGTTCCGATGTTCTCTCCCCGCGTTACTTCCGGTCACTACGAACGGGCTGAAGAACCCTTTAAGTTCCCTCGTTGCGCCGCGCTCGTTTCCGAGTTTCGAGAACCCGTGTGTCCGTAGTTCGTGTGCGCTTCGATAGAAACAAACATCGTGTAGTAGCCACCCGAGGGATATTCAGAGGGTTCTTCCGGTCTCTTTTTTTTGGTCAAAGGTGGCCACTCAGTTTTTACAGTCGCCGGTGGCAAAGCGTGTCGACGGATAGTTTTATCGGCACACTGGGAGACATTGACCAGCTGCCATCAGCCTTTTTCTCTGTTATTCCCGCCGCTTTTTTACCCTTGCTCGACTCGTGGTGACAGGTAAACTGCTCCTTTCGGACGAAAATCGCGGTGGGAAATTGGTTACGTCACGTTACGTTTGCCCATGAACATCTTGTTCCATTGAACTTAGATAAGAAAAAACAGTAAAAGACAAAACTTCTTCTTTCTATACATTGTAAATGCTACGAAATAACTAGGTTTCCGTATACTCGGTCGCAATATGTACATAAACTTTCATAACGCGAATTTCGTTGGTGCAATTTTACTTGGTATTGAGTTTCCGCTGACGAGCCATAAAACATGAAGCGTATAAAAAGCCTGGTGTGATACGCGATCGTCGCCGTCGGGAACGAAAGGCACGCCCAGATAACAAGCGTTTAATGTATTTTTTTCACGGGAACATCGGCGCCCAGCCACGATCTCTCACCGTGCTCGTAACTGAACGAAATGAACGAGAACGAACGACGAGCGAAAAGCGGCGCGTGTGATGCTCGCGGCCAACGCGAGCTTTTTTTTTCCTAAAAAAAAAAAGAAATCAACTTCGATGAAACTGGCTTTTGAGGACGCGTTTCCGTTTGCAGTTCTGTTATCGCGGAACCTGCGTCGCCATGGGTAATTTTTCGGGGATGATTGCGCGGATGCTGATGGAACGTCAAAAGTGCCTGGCTGTATTTTTGACAATGCGGCGCGAACGATAATGTTTCACGGCGATTCGATGCGGTTTACGATAGTATAGGCTTCAGCCACGGGCTCTCGAATTTTAGTTTCCGTAATCCCTGACAGTCGGCCATCAACGAGCTTTCCCGTCCCGCATCTCAGGATGAAACTCATAATTTGAGAGAAACGTCTCGCTCGCCAGCGACTATAAAAAGAATTCCGTTCCGCGTTGATTCACCATCCCGGTGTTCTTTACAAATGCTCGCTTTCTTCAAACATTCGTTACTCTGTACGTCGCGTCGTCGTGTCGTCGTCCAGAATTCTGCCGGAGGCAAGAACAGACTGTTTGCGCTAGTCTAGATTCGCGAGATGCGAAAACGAGAAAGAGGGTTTGGATTTAAAAAATGGAAGAGGGGTAAGTCGTATCGCGAAGCGAGTAGTAATTACGAATGGTGTCGGTTTCGCAAGCACCGACGAATTTTCGCTGCAGCTTACAAATTACACGATCTGTTACCCAATTTCACTTTAGGGTTGGTTCGCTGGTCCGGGAAACCCATTGGCCAACCCGCTCGTTAATCAATTCCACGCGTCGATTGCGAGAACTCGATTCCTGCCCTTTTTAGAATAAAATCCCGAGCGAAAAGGCGAACGCACGCCGTTTTAAAGGTAACGCAGCAGTTTTCGCGATTGGGTTACGTGCTCGGAAAAGCCTTCAACTTCTCGTAATAACAAATTCTCATACTCCATCCGCATTGTATATTATACACATTCAGTATGTACTTCAATCGTTAAATTAAAGTGAATCGATTAGAGATGGATTCCTCGTTTTAAAGAGAACGAATCAGATGCATGAGGGAAATGTTTGACCTCTTTGTGTATGTGCATATGTGTAGACAAGTGCTCTTGAAGAAAGACAATGTGTGATGAGAGTGAAGCTTGAGAGCGGTACCGGGGAAACATGGAAAGGGACTTTTAAAACGAGTGACTAGTTAAGAGAGAGAACGCTGTTGCGTTTGGTAATCGCAGTCTGCTCATAGTCTGTCACTACTCAAGGCCACTTGGTCTGCTGTACGTGCAAAGATAGCGAGATTTTTTCGTACTCTTGCGCAATGTCATTAGACACTTATTAACTATTATAAAGGACTTCTAGAATTTAAACTTTCAAAAGGGGTTTCGCTCCTATCAGGATCCATTAACAATATCGACTATCGATATTCGTTGGCGTAAGAAAAAAAAAAATTTGATGTACAATTCGGTCAGACAAAAACCGACCCTCCCTGTCATTATAAATTTTCACGGCGACAGCTTTTGGCCGGCTATTAACTGGCTGCTTTTAGAGGGACGACCGCCTCCCTCTACGGGCCGCTATTAACCGGCCATGTCCTTTTACTTCATTTCGCAGCCACCCTCTAATTTCGCTCGGGTCACGTAGTTACAATTCCGTGTGGCTTGGGTCCCCGACGACGGCTAACGACAGAGACCCACCCCCGCATCCCCGAAGGTCATCGTCTCGGAGAGCCACCCCACAACGTTCGAAGCTGTTCGACAAACCCCTTGTCGCCCCACGAAACGAAAATTCGCCCCGTATTACGAGCCTCTCTTCTTCCCTTCTCTTCCCTCTCGACCCTCTTTCTACCTTTTCACGTGGGACGTTTTATTTGCCGCAGACTCTTAAGGGCTGCAGGGAAATTTCAATATGTTCCTTGCTCTCGACGTGCAATTTTCGTATGTTTCATTATTTTTCTTCGCTGCGCAAGACTCCTTTTTCGGTGTTTAACTGTATTAAAGCCAACCTGGTTTAACTTTAGAAGTTATACTTTAACCAAGTTACGAGCTTGTAAATAAAGTTAAAAGTTCACTGCTACGACTAAGTGCTTGAAATTTAAAGAAGTTTGTCAGAACTAAATTTTTAACAATACGAAACAGGTATGTAAAAGTCGTTTAGACCATAAGTATTGAAAGATTCTTTTTGGCAAAGAAGGAGAGACGAAAGCACTGAATGGCATCGTGAAGGGTTTAACTTTTAATTTTTACCACAGCTCTCCTGTGTGTTTTCGCAATATCTCTTCACAGAGTTATACTTCTATCTTATACTTTTATTTTTGCAGTATACATTTCCAACTTCCCCCGTTGTTCTTCCTTCCCTCTATTTTGCTCCCCGCTTTCACTGTCTCCATTTATCTTGGGCAACAATTTTTTGTTCGTCAACGCGCAGACAGTTTTTCAACCGCCCGCACGCCGCCCCGTCGTCTGCCCCTTTCTTTTGTACGCCCCCTTTTCTTCCTACCGAACTCCGGTGTTCCCATTATTTTCTCCAACTTTCTCGCGCTCGCGTTTTGTCAATTCAGCAATTCCGTTTTAAGTTATTCTTCGCCGATTCATTTCCACCTCGGCCCTCTCTATTTTTCTTCATAAGTATCCCCTTTCGCCTCTTTTGTTACCCGTTCCACCGTTTTTCACCTTGTTTTATGCCTTTTCCATTTCCTTTTTCCGCTCGATCTCTCGTTCTCACAATACCTCCTCCATTTTACCAACTATAATTTTCACTTTTCTCTCTGTTTCGTATCGCTCTTCTATTTTTTCTTGTTCCAATTTCTCCCATGAATTCCCGGCCACCGTTTTCTCCTTCACCCGTTCGTTCGCCGTCTTTTCTTTTTCCACTTGCAGCTATTTTCCTTTCTTTCCCTCGTAGCCCAATCTTTCTCTCTTAGTCTCCGCGTTTCCCGCCCGTGTCTTTTTCCTCCACTCCCCAGTATAATCATTATTTCACCTCGGCTTTTCCCTCCCATTTTTTATAACGTTTGCCTACTCAAAACAAACATATGATTCTGTTTTTAAATTAAGAGTTACCCGACGGGAGGAGTCGTTGGTTAAAACCGGAGGGAAAGCCGGAAGGGTTTGAAAAGTTTGCTCGGATAATTCGATTGGTCGCGGGTAGATTCGCGGGACCCCGAACGTTCTCGTCGTCGGGCAAAATTAAACGTCTCAGTGCATGTCAAAAGCCCCGTAGTCGTCGACGGTCTTCGATGAGAAACGACGAAGATAGAGTGAGAGAGAGAGAGAGAGACAAAGAGAGAGAGAGAGGAGGAGGACAGGAAGAAAGGGTCTTCGGCATCTGGCGGCTTTGAATATCGTCACGCGACGGTGTCTCAGACTCCGACGTGAAACCGCGCCGAGCTGGCCCCATCCCGGCTTCTTCCTCCATCGCTGGCTGTGTTCACCAGGAAGAAAATTGCCGGTTCCATTCGACGTAAAATTCAATCTCGCCTCTCCTCCGTACCTCCCCCCATCTCCATTTGCAAATTAGTCCGAGCCGCATTCGGGTGCCCCAGTGCCGACGTTTTTCCTTTTCCGGTTTCCCATTCCCCATGCTTGAATCGCTTCTGTCAATTGATGCTCCAGACCAGGTTCCGATGCTGAATACTCTTACATTCAGTACGGTCTCCAACCGTGGTTCTTCAACCTTGCTTGATTCTTATTTCTATAAGATAATTGAAATACGTATATGCCGACGACTGCCAAAATCTCCCATGACTTAATTTCATTTTGATTTAATATTCAGTAATATTTTTGCTTTTTTCTTTATTATTTCCATCGAGTGTATAAAATAAATTTAATTATACGTCGTGTTCCAAGCTAAATTCGACAACGTACAACATAGAGTTTATTACTCTTTACAGGTAAACAATTTTTATGAAGGTGAAACAATGAGGAACGACTATCACAAAACGGTGTACTATTTGCGGTTCATTAAAAGCCCATCAGGCGATAATAAAGCGCGACGAAACAACGGGCAGACAAACGGGCAACCAGTTAGAAACCGTGCCCGAGGGGCGGAAAAATTTATTTCCAGGGGAGCATCCTTTGTATCGAAGTCGAGTAGAGCGCGGCGGCGTTGCAGTCACCCTGTCCGGGGTCGGAGGTTTTATAAATTACCCCCTGTTGATTCGCGAGCCGCTCGTTATCCGGGCCGGCGATCGCACGCTCCAATGAAAGCTTAAATATTCAACCGGCCACGAGAGCGGCGATAAAATTTTAATCGGCTTCCGATTAAAATCCGGCCGGCGCCGCATCGATGCTATTTACCAGCGCAGGTCACAAAGCAGCTATCAAACCCCTCCGGGTCGAAACTCTAGCGCTCCTCTTTCCCTTGCCGCTGTTCCTTCCTTTTGTTTCAACAGCGTTCGAAGTACTTATTAACTAGAGAGTCCTACGATCTTCCTAAAGTGTTTTTAATTCCTTTCACGTATCAAAAACACGTGAATTTCACTGCATAACACAGATCTGAATACGTAGTCGAAATCTTGTTGGTGAAATACGATATATTGTTAATATTCAATCTGACGCAGTTTAATGTCAAGTGTAACGTAATTTGGTACTTTTCTTGCATTTTGAATTCGTTGCTTTGAACATTTAAAAATTCGCACAATCCTTTGAATCATTGGAATGGTTTCAGGTCTCTGGACTTCTTCCAATTCTTACAAGAAGCTATCCTCTCAAGTATTCAGATAAGAAAAATTACTATCATGGTGCTTAATAATAATCATGAAGAAGTTACTAAAATTAATCATATTCACGATCGAAGAGACGACTAAAATTTATCTGCTTAACAGAGTTTTAGTACACGGCTAAAAAAAAATTTCAATTTCATAAGCTGGGTAAAGCATTAGCCTGCTATATTATTATATTCACGTCGTCGCGATTTTGTAAGCGTGCCTGTTATATGAACATCGAACCCGCTGGGACGGTAACCGAGATATCGCCGCAGGATCGCAGTTTATCCTCGAACTCGTCAGTCTACGCGCGATAGTTAGACGACATCCGAAATAACAGCGATCCGTTCGAACTGGCAACCACCACTTCTCCTATCAAACAAACTATTCAAGTTAAAAAGTACACCGTCTACTAAACCATCGTCCAGTTCAAAGAGTTTAAATGTGTGCCAAATTCTTGAAAAACTTACTATTTCGCTAAAAGCTCGACATCTACTTGAATTAAAATAAACTTACGAACTCTGACGAATTAAATGGTTTAAGAAATATGAGTGCACTTGAAGTTGCAAATCTGAAGTAATAAATCCTCGCTGATGTACAGCAGGTTAAACGAATCTTGTACTGACTTAATGAAACTCTTATCCCAATCAACAAAAATTGGTCGCGACCGATCTGCGCGTTAATAAAAAGAGCACGGAGCCGATGGAAAATGTCACTCGGAAAAGATGCATTGCTAATTAAAGCGCGGAAGCGTTCCGACGATAAGCGTTTAGCGAAACGGTGCAGCGATTAACCCGTTCCGTATCTGACTGGGCAGGAAACCGAGTTTCGTTATAAATGTATGATTAATGCGTTACGGCGAGCCAGTTCGAAGAAAACTCCGTCGTTCGAGTGGAAAGGTTCCAGTTATGTACCTTGAAATCGCTTGAAAAATGAACGGTTTGATGAATCACCGTTGAATATATTTCGTCGGTGTATATATCTATACATTTTTGCGCATGCAATATTCTAAATGGAATTCCAGTTGACGAGGCGAATGCAATTTCCTTTTGATTTAATATTTACTTCCTTAAATAAACAGACCCCACACAAGCTCCTTTCATTCGTTTCGTTTCAATTACTACGACTATTGAATCAGTTTATAATATATTGAGTGAGAAAAATTTGTATATAAATTTTTCATAATCAATATATTATGATAAAATTATACATAAATTTTTCATCTTTTAATTACACCGCTGCGCTGATGCAATTCTCCTGTCGCAATATGAGATAATATAATATAAATTGCATTATAAACAACTGTATCACTGATGAAATTAACAAATACTTAATGGAAAATAAATACCGAACTTGATAGTCATAAAAAATGAATATTAATTGTTACAGCATGAATGAAACTTAATGATTGTGATGACATGAATTTGTTACAGCATGAAAAGAATTCACTTGATGGGCGTTAAAAAATTCATGCAATTCTGTTAATAAAATCATGAGTCAATCTCTTTTATTGGGTCGCCCTGTATAACTTTCGATTCCCGAGCTCCTGTAGATTATTCGCGTAACTTATTCGCCGCGCATCGTCGCTTGCGCCACCTCCGATGAGTGGTACGTTGATAGCTAGCAAAATATTGCATCGATGTTGCCTAACACCTGCCCCTCTCTTCCTCCGGCTACCCCCGCGTCGAACGTTATCCCCTTTAAATCAACTTCCACTCTACATCCTTTGACAAGTATGGAGAAACCTGATGATATATTAAACTAGCGTTCCCGAACAGCGCACTTCGACTTCAGTTTGTAGCGCGGTCGTTTCGTACCGTATGCGTCACTCCTACATATGTACATTATCTCCGCGGAATTACGTGAACTGGGTCAAGAAATATTAACTTTCGCCGCGACGATGATACGTCGACGTACCGCTTAATCTTCTAAAAATATGCAATTTTTCTATACAGTAAACCTTCTTTCATCGTTCCAACAATTAAAAAGCATCGTCTGCTTCAATTAACAATTTTATTCTTCCCTTGAACAAAGTAGTAATACCTCAGGAGGTAATATCGTTCCTGTTTTTTAACGAACAGCTTTACTAGTTGGTTCCAGTATTAAAAAATGTTAATTAACGCGATTGAACTAAGAACGGCGAGTTTATTAACCATTTCCGGAAACGTGTTTTTGCGAATAATTTCACAGGCATTCCGTTTCATCTCGTAGCAGCTAGGACTCGGTAGAATTGCGCCCTGCGAGCGAAGCGGCGGCGGCAGCGCGACGCGATAGGAGCGCAGATGCGACGGCACCGTCGTTTCTCCTCGCGCGGCGGCCGTTTAATGAGACGAGCGTTGAAATGATGCGTGCCGGGATCGGAAGTTTTGTCGTAGCTATTCATAAAGCAAGGAGAAGAGGAGGGGGGAGAGAGAGAGAGAGAGAGAGAGAGAGAAAACAGGGAGGAGCATCCGGCTGCGATGTGGAAACACCTCATCAAGATTCACCCGCGCCAACCCCAACCCTTTCCCTTGGTTTTCTCCCTTACCGTTTCCCTCGCGACGGCTCGTCCCTCGAATTGTTCCGCGAGGATCTCCGCCTCGAATTACGTCTCATCAGCGCAAGTAACGGTGCAATATTCAAATTATCCTGCCGCCGAGACGCCGCACCCCGCCGCCGCCACCCGTCGCCTAATGAGAACGTATGCAAATAACGACGAAGACGACCGAACGTGTGTGTGTGTGTGTGTGTGCGCGCTCGCGCGCGCGCGTACGCGAAACCCCGAACGGCAATTATTTAGCGCGGCTAATTGTTGTTTGCCGGTGGTGCACGCGACACCCTCGCGATCCGGCTAACCTCGTTGAGTTACGATGTTTAAAAGTGGCCGGATAACTGAACAGCTGCGTTGAAATTGTTTTCGTTCGAACACTTCCCGCTGCGCTCTTCTTCAAGCTTGTTAACTGTCGTTAAACGAGTTCATCAAACGCGATACTGTGGCTACAAGAATTATGTGTGAACTCGTTGAATGATAGCATGTACAAGTGATTTATTCATATTGTGTATGAAATTGTATTCAAAGATTATAAGACAAATTAGAATACGACTGTGCTGAAACAAACTCGTGTGAAGCAGGAAAGTTCGTCACCTGTGGTTCCAATAATCGATCACGGATACTTTTCCAGTATTCATAATACAGTTTTACACATGAAACGAAGTTATTTGCGAGCAGACTGCCATAAATAAAACAGGAATTCAGGCGTGCAGCAGTGAAGAATACGTAAATGGAACTCGATTTCGTGAAAAGAAAATGGAATTGAACGTGTCGCGGTAATTTTCCCTTCCGTCTCTGTTCGGTTTTCCAAATATTTGGCTGAAATTATCGATTCCACGTAGATATACGTCCGGTGCAAAATATGAATCCTGTATTTGGTGTATTTCATGAAATCCTCGTTGCTCCCTTCTTCCTGGCAAATATAAACCGTGCGGTAAAATCGGAGCCAATTTTAAAAAGAGTTTTATGTCCCACTTTTAACTGAATCACGTAGATATTATTATTCGTCGAGAGGAAATAATTTTCCTCTATGGTTAAAACGATTTTAAAAACATCGGGAACAAACGGACAGTTAATATTAATCCTGTGATGCAAAACGAGATTGGCTCTTTCTCTCCTTTACCGTTTTTCGCGTGTGAAACGAGCGCAAGATTCGACTAAATCCGACTTAAAAAACCTAGTAATAATTCTTGTTTTCGCAGTACCGCACAGGAGAGCGTTACGTAAACATAAGTTAAACATCTACCGAGATAGATAAATAAGGGAATCAGCAAGTTTTTCTCTTGGCTAGTTTTCTTATTCCTTTTCCATTCTTTTTCAATTAAAACAAAGTGTTTTCCCTTTTTCCAAACGCTGCTTCTACACCTGCCACTAAACCTACCGACAACCTAAATGATTACTTCCACACGTAGTTTATTTTAACACTAGATTGCCCAAGGAAGTAATTTTGACTGCTTTTGGGCAATATAGGTATATACTAAGTTTCAGTCGTTCTAGTGTTAATTACAATATCGTTATTATTTCAAGTCTGTGTTTCGAATATTGTCAAATAATATTTCGAATTGCCTGTATATATATACAGTTTTCATTCCGTTCGACTGAACGCATTTTCAACTCCCCCGCGATAAAGTATAAGCCTTTTTTTGTACCATAAAAACTGCTGGTACTTTTCCTGCTCGCACTATTTTTCATAGGACGCACAGATAACAGGGAACCGAAAATCCAACTTTCCCAGGATACGCGATAGCATCGCATAATATGTAGCGTCGTGGCCCGCCCGACCTCGAAAACGGGCAGCCATCCAACAATTAACCGCGACCGGTTTAACTTTGACGACCACGTTCGGCAACCGCCACCCCCAAAACAAGTAGAAAAGCTGCAGCAACATCTACAATCTACGTATCTGCAACCCCCATATTTTCGGCGATCGCCCGGCTGTTTCCAGTTATCGAAACATTCCGCCGATCCACCGTCCCACGACACGCGAACAGAGGACCGACATAAAAATTGAACCAGAAATTACCTGGGAAAATTCGTCGGACAGATTCTGGGAGCAGGCGAGCTTCACGCTCGTTTCGTTTCAGTTATCCACTTTACGTCAGTCGCCGGGATCGAACAGTTTCCTCGACCGGTTCTCATAAAGTCTCTCCCGAAAAAACGCACTTTTTTCTTATCGTCGACTTCCTCTTTGTTTCCGTCCCGATTACACGGCTCGCAGTGAATCTTAAACCAAATCACCGGGTCAAGTACCCTCCCAGTCGGAAACCAGTTGCATTTTTTACGACACGGAGCTCTTCCGAGCGAAACAAAATGGGAAACGAACCCGTTTCTGTTTTAAAACAGATTTGCCGAATCTTTATTTTTCAAGTATAATTAGATACGATACGACATTTTCGAGAGATAAGTGAACTGCGATTCATTAAAAATGTGTTACGTCTAAGTGAGTCTTGACATGATTAACGTAAAGGTTTTTAAGAACTCGATTCTCTTAGCCACTAGAACGAAATTCAAGGGATGAAAACTCATCGTCTAGCGCATAGACAACGCAACAGCGTTTGAATCCACCGACAAGGGTGGATCGAGGAAGGGTTGGAAGGGCATTGTATCATGAACGCAAGACCTGTCGTCGCTTTTGCTCACGGGGACAAAGAGCCAAAGGGGGAAAAAAGGAAAAGAGAAACGGAAGACAGAAAGGTGGATCCGAAAATGCCTGCCAGCTACTATCTCTCTCTCTCTCTCTCTATGTTGCTCCCCTGTCGCTCTGCGTCCGGGGGGGGGGGTGGAAAACACGGTGCACACACAGTGTGCAGTATCTATTCAGAGGCATCCGAAGGCTTTCATGAGAACGCGCGAGACGCACGAAACGGAAACTGAGTTGCCGTCCGGAGATTAATTACCGAGTTTCAAGAGGATGAATCCAGACTGAAGAGGGGGGCGAAACCTGAAGTCCCGTGGAATGCTGCAGCACCCTCGTTACGGCTCGAGACCCCATAGACCGGCCATCAACTATACCATCCCCCGCAAAAGCGAACGAGTATCCCCTAAACTCGACGAATTACGGTCTCCAGCGCGACCGCGTTTCTCGCTTTTGAATCTATTCCCGCTTCTCGCTAGTGGTGCTTAAACAGGGTGAAACGTGGTAAGGTGCCACGCTGGAGAATATGCCCTATTACCGAACCGACGGCGAGCGAGCTACATTCGTCAGTAACAAGTATATGCATTTGATAGGTCAATAATTGACGGATCACAGAGATTTATTTATTAGATACAGCAAAGAGACTTCATTTTCCCGATACTGCGAGATACATTCCACTCTCGTCCGAAAATGTCGTTACCTGTGCACCGGAGTTGAGCGCGTTTGGAATTCTTTTGTGAATATACTGGCCCGTCGCGGTGATCTTTGAGAAATTTCCAGGAGCAATTTCGGTGCCTGTAGTACGAAAAACAAAATTACGGTCGCTGTCATAAAGGGACTTAATTTAGCCGGGGACGAAGTTTCTCTTATGAAATTCTATTACCTGTTACGCGAATTAATAGTCTCCGTTCTATAGTTAGTAAAATATTCTAATGGATACTCCAGTTCCGATGAGTTCAGCTACAGACGACGCTAAGTGGTCCTAGAATTTCTGCAGTAGATTCTACTTTATAATTTTCAGCATACATTTCACTAGCGGTGAAGGGACTCACAAAGGAGAAACATTTCCATTTTCAATTCAAAATTGGAAAACCAATTAGATCTCAATTCCTGTTTAATCGTATTACGTCTACATCGAATGAACGTGTTTAGAATCGACCAAATATCGTTTTCGTTCGACCGAAACGAATTCGACGAATAACATCCCGCAGTTAATAAATGCATGTTCATGGACTAAACATTATCCCACCGAATATTACTTATAACAAATGACGTTTGTAAAATAAATAACGTTTGAAGATATCTCGGTGAACGGGTTCGCCATTTAGAAAACGTTTTAGCTGGACGTTTTACGAAACCTCGCGATATTCCCATTTCCGTGAAAATTCTCGTCCACCGTCTGGACTCTCGGAACTTTTTGATCGTACCCGAGGATCCGGCGAATTTTTCCCAGATTCTGAAGGGAACTCGAACATTTTCCCTTCCCTGTCCCCAAACTCGAGATATCGGGCGTCATAATTCACGGAACGACGCTTCTCGTGCGACTTCCGTTTCGCGCCGCGTTCTTGTGGCGGAAAAAATAGCGGGATAGGAGGAAATAAAGAAAAAAATCGTTCGTCACGTAACACGCCGCTAGATTTATGCGCACCGTATCTGGGGAAAAAAACCTGGAAAACGCAGTAGTCTAGTTTTTCCTTCTAAACCTGTTCTTTTTTCATTTTGCAAATCAACAATTGAATTGTCGTAAAATTAAATCTTTAATTTCGTTGATATCGTAAAAGTCATTGAAAATTAAATATACTGATTGTTTCATAAAATAATTAGAGTGATGAGTCGAGCTTTAAAACGAATAGTTTCTATAGTAAACAAGTAAACTGCCACAACGAAGCGTAGCTCTATATTTTCTGTTGGCCGTGTCAAAACCAAAAAACCCTCTTGCTTCCTTTTAGCACGTGTTACCACGGGTGTAAAAACCGAACACGGCAAAGGATGAGAATCTTTGAAAAAAACGGAGCGCGGATAAAGGGAACGGGGAAAAATAGGATGAGGCGGCAGGACGTAGGAGAGGAGTCACCGGTTGCAATTTCGGTGCCGTCCCGCGTCGCGTCGGCACGAGAATCTCTCCGACGCTTCAACGGAAAAGCTATTCCCTCGAGCAAGCGAGCATTCGAACACAGGCCTCCTGTGCACGAAACTTTTGTTTTAGCTGGCCGCGATGCAGTCGAGGTCGTGCACAATGCGCACGGACGTGCCACCCATTCCGGTTCCTCTTCTTCTCGCCCACCATCCGCCATTTTTACACCGTAGAGATCGAACCCTTCCCAGACCCGTGCTCTAACCGGAAACCGACGCGACGATCACTGTTCCCTCTTTTTTTTTCCAGTTTCTCGACAGTCTTCGTGAAAAGGATCTGGGGTGGTCGATCTGAAATCGCTCCGGCGATTCTTATGGCGTAGGTCGTGTGCAAAGGGATGGAAAAATTGTCGGACGCTTGTCTCGTGAAAAAAAATTCTCCTCCAGGTGATCACAGAAAATGAGAAACCCGAAGTACTGTTTCATAAATTCCCCTTTATAAAGTGAAGTACATTCGCCGCAATTCATTCCCCATTTACGCTCGGCCAAAGTGCATTTTAATTTCACCGATTTATTAATTTTACAAAAGTTTGTTAATGAAAAGGGATAAAAATTTATGACGTTCACTGCACTACAACGTTTCAGGGATCAGTATTAAAAAACTACAAGCATGGTTTTATCGTTAGGAATGAATTCAATTTAAAGGGAGTGATATAAAAATTATCGTGACAATCGGCACGTGTAGTTGTTCACGAACTCGGTCGCGTTCGTCCCATGAATCAGATTGAATACACATAGGTACGCGTGTCTATCAGTAGTCGGCGCATTATCGCGTCCAGGAGCGCCAATAACTCTACTTCCGGCCCGGCGACGAGCAACGGGCGGGGGTTGCTGCGTGCTAATAATCGTCGCCGTTAAATCATTCGAACGATTATGCGAATGGATCGTTAAACGGGGCCGGATAATTGGTCCCAGCGACGAGATCTCTGCTGGCTCCCACCGCGTGCTATTTGCATGCATTTCCGGTCTGACGCCACCTTGCTAACGGAGCCCGGAGGAGTAATTTGAATAGAACCGAGCTGATGAGACAATAAAAATACGTCTCCTTAAGAAGTGAGACCCGGTTAATGCCCGATCGTTTCCGGCTTAAATGTATCAGCCCGTACTGATTTCCGGCTATTTACGAGCAAGGCATTACCGGCCGGAATTAGAAGAATACTTAAACGAGAGAATCTCGTCTATGGTCTCCTTGAACGTTTTTGCCTTCCTTTCCTTCCTTTCAGGAAAAAGGAAACCTCTAGAGGGAATTAACCAAGTGACGCAAAGCGATGGTCTCTTTGGTGGCGAATTTTACAAAGACTTTAAAGGACACTTGCATCCTAGGACGTAGGCAAAATGAATATGTCGAAAATTGATAAAAACTTTTAGTAAATATACTGACTAATTTATGAGCCTCGAATCCCGCGAGGTCCGACATATGTTAGATTTATTATGTGAAAACCGACACTGAAAACTGCAAACCCATCGTGGAACTCGACGCGAACGAAGTTTGCACGCCTGGGACTGAACGTCGAAGACTGATGAAATTCGATACGCTGCGCCCAGCTTATTGAACGTAATAACACCTCTTACGGCTAATGAGGACGAATCCGACCATTGGGATTCATACCGTCAAAGATCCTTAGATCGTAATTTCAGCGGAATGAAATGTCAAAGCGTTCAATGGGCAAATGTATTTCGAAAACCGCGACAAAAAATATTCGTACTTTTCACTGAAATATTGATTTCCATTACTACTAAAAATACGTTTGCCAATACCCTTTGAAATGAAGGCAACCGTGAACGGTATGCTAATGGATTCCCATCGGCGATTCATTTCACCGATTTCACACGTAACGACTACCAACCGAGCGTCTGATCGGATTAAGCGATCCATCACCGGAAGTTACAACCCTTGCGCCTCGGCACCACGCGTAACGCGATAATTATCCGCGCCTCTAAACACCGCGTCCTATCCATCCAACAGTCGACCTATCGAGTTGTACGATCTTGGAAGGAGTATCCATCGACTAGGTATTTACTCCCGCGTTTCAATCAGCTGCTAAAATAATTAATTAATCGAGCTGCGCCGTGTTTGTATAATACAGTCGGTTTTGATGTACTACTTAAATACGTCGCACGGTGTGTCGGCAACTGATTACTCAGTTCCTTCCACTCGAGCTTGACTATGCGTAAATTGTAGAAATTAACGAACTGAAACAAATCATGTAAAACTGAGCAACTATTATGTACTGATGAAAGAAGTTATTGGAAATTGTTTATCTTCATAGTAGTAAACTCGGTACGCATATCATTATTTCGATAATGTATAATATTTGAAGTTTCAAAGCCAGTGAACGAAGTAAAACGTGGATATTGTTTACCGATCGTAATTAAGGAAAGTTTTCACCGGGACGAAACCGACGATGCCACGAGGGGCTCGAGTTACAAATTCTGTGCACGATATTGGAAAGTCGGTATCTCGGCAGCTAATATTCTGTAACGGATCGCGCAATTAGTTAGAGGGTCGCCATAATTAGAAGCCGAATAGGTCGAATTCGTAGAGAACTTTGTCTTCTAATCCCGATACGCGCGCGTGAACGAATTTATTGGCCAGACTCGAGTGACCTCATTTAGGAACGTGCTCCTTTAAGAATTAAGGATAACGACGAGTCGCTCACTTATCTCACCGAATTTTTCCTCTCGTGCTTAAATTCTTAATAAGACAGACCTTGAAATATGTATACTTCCTCTGCGAGTCGCCGGCGATGTTAAATAATCGTGCGTTATCAAATTACAATCCGTGTAAGATTTCATACATTTTATACATGAATCTTGATGGTACAAAAAAACGTTTTTACTAAAACTGAATTAAATACCATGTACGTTCAATCTAATTTTAGAGCAACGCGATTCGCTCGTAAAATTCCCATCCTCTGCTCGCCTTAAAAATCCGCCACAAATCACGCAATCTTCGCGTCCCATTCGATCCGGAGAAGCCGCGTACCATTTCCCATACCCTCGCCTCGCCTCGCCTCGCCGGTCTGTCCTCGTTACCACCATGGAAACCGAAGTGCCATTATCGCGAGCGGCCACGCGGCCTGTTAAGCAGTACCAAGTTCAATCAGTCGAATGTGAATAACGGGGAAAAAATTACGATCGTACGTCACGCTGACGCGATGCCATAAAATTCACGGCGTTGCGTTCATCCACGGTGGTGAACCGAACGCCTCCGTGGCAGCGAAAACTATCGAGCTTTTATTATCGAGTCCCACTACTTGAATATAAAAGAGGTAGAAGTTGACTCGCGCTATTTGAACAGTATAATATAATTCTAATTCAGAGAAAATGACAAAGATCTAATTTCGTGGAACAGTCTCGCGACTGTGACATCTGAACGATTATTTCATCTGCTACTGACTTCGGCGTTCCGAGATCTACTTTGAGGAATGAAATAAGCGGCTTGAAGGGAAAATTGAAAAATGTTCTTCTTGAATTATTCTTAATAGCCCGAGTGAAGAGAACGTTGCAACGCGCAAGGGGAACGATGAAGCGTAATAGGTGAACTTGTGTAGCGAAGTACCCGCATAATTAGGCGAGGAATAAAGCCGCGAAGAACTTCTTGGCCCACTTATCGTCCTGCTTCCAACGAGTTAGTTCCAGCAATTAATTTGGCAAACGGAATTCAGTCTCCGCTAAACGTTCATTATTTTCTGACGCGCTGTTCTTTCCACGTTTTCAACAGATTCCTTATATTTATCTCGATTACAATTAGAAACGCTGTAAGAAAATTCGAAAACGCGTAGAAGAGTAGGGGTGACTGCGTCCAACGACGCAAGTCTTTTAAGGGTACGCAGCTTGACAAAGACCCATAAAACGTAGAACGAAGGTCATACTGGCGATGGGGGAGGTCCTAGGACAACCGAAAGGTTTGACCAAAGAGGCACTCTTGGTACAGCCGTCCTAGTGTTGAGACATCGAGAATAAATACGAGAGTTGACTATATCAAGTATTTTTGTTACGCCCACGAGTTTTTATTTAAACCGTTCGCCACCCTCTTCATTTTACAGTTAGATTTTCGGTTAATCTTACAACGCGTAGATAGCCGTGGCCTGAGGAAGTTCACGGATGGAAATTTATGGAGTGACATAATTTATGTGACACACGACACGCGCCTTTGTGTAAGAAGTTAAATATCGGATTTAATCGGTCAGCTCAACGTCCCATTTACATTGTATTTACTGAGATAAGACATTGTATTTACTAAGATAAATGTCTTTTTAACTTGAGATCGTATCTACGCCTCTTGTCTTCCTCTATCTCGTTAACTCGATCGTGCGGCAGGATCATAAAGTTCCATATTCATAGTAAACAAGACTGAACCGTCGTCATCAATGTCGTTGGGTCAGTATAATACCTTTCAGAACGATTAGGATAACACTTGTCGTTTCCGCTCCAATAACGAGCGTCCCACCCCTAATCACCGGGAACAGCCTACAATTTTTCACTTCGCTCGGAACCCACCCGCCGCCCAACGCAAACACGCGAGCATCCGCCCACGCTCACCCCACCTCGTTAACATCGACTCGTTTCCCACGGCGCTGGGAAATACTTCACATTTTTCCATTTTATTAGAAAATACAAAAAGAAATCTGTTAACAGAAGATTCTTCAAGATCTATTTGCTCTTCTGATAGAATTTCTAATCGGCAGCGAGAGAAAAGACAGACCCAGACGAAAATGAAAAATTCAATATGGGATGTAAGATTTAACAAAAATCTAACTGTAAAATGAAGAGGGTGGCGAACGGTTTAAATAAAAACTCGTGGGCGTAACAAAAATACTTGATATAGTCAACTCTCGCATTTATTCTCGATGTCTCAACACTAGGACGGCTGTACCAAGAGTGCCTCTTTGGTCAAACCTTTCGGTTGTCCTAGGACCTCCCCCATCGCCAGTATGACCTTCGTTCTACGTTTTATGGGTCTTTGTCAAGTTGCGTACCCTTAAAAGACTTACGTCGTTGGACGCAGTCACCCCCACTCTGCTATGCGTTTTCGAATTTTCTTACAGGGAGAAAATACAGAATATATCTAGCATGAGTAACGTGCATAAACGTGCAGATTATGAAAAATATAATACACATCATCCTTAAAAGACATCACAATATAGATTGCATTTTTTATACTTATATTACAAATGCTATATTTTTATAAAAAAAAAAAAAAACAACCACGGTAGTAAGATTCTTCAATGCTCGACGTTTAACCGGAAAACTCTAGTAGAAATCCTGTTCCGTGGCCATTTTCGAGTCGCATTGAAACTTTCTCGAGCAACAATCAAAGTGTATAGTCCGGGACGGCGTCAACAGGGAACTTTATAAACTATTACGGACCTACGGGAAGAGATCGGAAGATGATCGTGTAAAATCGAGTCCCGACCGCGCGTTGACCTGTGCGCCTGGACCCAGCGCGAATCGATTCGGAAACAATTCAACTTCTTCCCGAGCCGCTGTAAAACTTTTCCCCGGTCGCCTCGCGTCGCGCCGTGGCCACAGTATCTCCAGAAGATTTCCGTCTCCGACGCGCAGAGCTTCAAAGATTTATCAGCAGCCCGAAATTTATCATCGAACTTCTCTCAGACAAACTTATACCTTATGCTCTGGCTTCTTCGGACCTTGGCCAATTAAAGTTTTCCCTCCGTTGTTTCAAAATTCTCTGAGTTAAAGCCTGCCCGATCGTTTAGAGATACTTTCTGTGCCTGTGCATCCGATCGGTTAACATGTTCTCAGCGGTTCAAATAAATTTCTCAAGTTTCGCTTTTTAACGACATTATTTGCTTACAATTCCATAATTTCTCACGATAAAAACATCCCCATTTTTTATCGGAATTACATTTATTAATCTAGAATATCCGTCGGATTTCATGATAGTAAGCGTTGAATTAAAAATTTGATACATTTGTACCATGAGATGTAAATAAATTTAGAATGAAACTTCGCCTGAAGAAATATCGTTGTTTCGATGCGGCGCGGCAGAGCAATAAAATTAGTTAGCACTCCTCGATATAACCGGAGCGCGGTCGAAACCCAGCCCGCTTTAATCAGTATTCCGCTTAAACGGCGACCACTTACGACGTATCGCGGGCCATCCAATTATTACGGGGATAATGATCACGATCCCCAGCTTTATCCTCGACCATGTCCAATCGTGTATACACCAACCAGGAATTTATGTGCCCACTGACTGTCAATAATAATAGCAAAGGAGAAAGTGACATTACACAATTTTTCTCCATTTATTTTATTATTTTTTCTTGCACTGTAATTGTAATCACCTTGTCCATTGGCATTAACCCATTCACTGCCAAGGACGAATATACTCGTCTTTGGCAG
>NW_017166501.1:1123041-1126316 GCF_001652005.2 Ceratina calcarata | reverse complement strand
TATATATGTATAATGTTATCAACAAATTTATAATAATAAAAATGTAATAAATAAAGCTTAATTGAATTCATTAATTACCACCACGAGGAGGTATATGTACATATGCATAACTGGGTGGATCAGTAGCTTTTAAAAATGGAATATTTTCGTCATTTTTGAAGCTACGAAAAGCTTTATTAATCAAAGAATTTAAAGAATACTATAACATTTCGTGCGTTTATGTATGTTTATAGATAGAAGAGATACGGAGGCTTCATAGTTATCTGCTAACAATTTTTCGACAAACATTATAGGCAAATACCTTTTTATAAGGAGTGTCAATAGCTGCATCAACCAGCGGATAAAAAGCATATTATAAGTCAATTTAAAAAAGTAGAGTGGACTATGAAATTTCCGTAACTCTTCTATCTACAAACATACGTAAACACACGAAACGTTATAGTATTCTTTAAATTAAACAATTTTGGTTAATAAAACTTTTCGTATCTCCAAAAATGACGAAAATATTCCATTCCTAAAAGCTACTGGTCCACCCTGTATATAATCATCGCATGATCGAGATATGATGAAAATATGCATGCACATATGAATCATATTATATGCGTTGGAGAGCGTAAACTATATGTAAATTTTAGCAGCATACCATAACTCAAATATGATTCAAATATATTCTAAACAGAATATCGCCAAGAGTGTATAAAGATTGCTACAATACTTCTCATCCTAATTGAATCATTACGTGTCCTAAATTTAATGCCAAGGTGAGCACTCATAAAGCGCATAATATTGCTGCATTTCGTGACGCAGAGTTCATTAAATTTGTCACAAATTTGCTGTACATTGTCTATCTGGGTTGGGTTTGATGGAGACTCAAAATATAAATGGCAATAGGAATGACTTCATATAATTTAGGCTTGGCAGCGAATGGGTTAAAAGCCAAAAGCCTGGACTAGCATGAATTAGATTGATGATAAAAATAATACGGTGCGTTAATGAATACTTGTCAGAAATTGATCGTTGTGTGAAATATGCATAACTGTTGCCGATGGCACGCGCTTCGCAAACAAACAAACGCGGATCCGAGTGCAAATAATCGCGTACGTACAGCTAACCTTTCAAGAGACCCCGGACAATCATTCGAGAATGAATAATGAACGGTGCTGCGTTGGAAAAGCGTGATTTTAAACGCAGCTTGAACACAATCCTTCATCTCCTACAAAATGCTCTGGAAATATTCTGCTGTTGTATACGCGTTGTTACTATTTTGCGCGAGGCGTGAACGATCGCCGAAAGGGGCTTTGACGAACCGGTTTGCAATCTGATTAAGCAATTATGTCGTGAACAAACTCTCTTCGATTGCAAGATATGTTTTTGATGAAACATTGTTAATTATACACCTCGTGATAAAAATAAAATAGTACTGTTGGAAATAAGAGTCTTACGAAAATTTACAAGAATCTATAATTCTGTTCCCTCGCTATCATATTCAGTATGGATCATCCATTACAAAATTAAAATGTCGAAGTGAACTCACATCGTGTTTCTTCAAATTTAATTTACAAAAACCTGTGGTTCCATTCTCTTGCTAAGACTCGATCTCCATTGATCGCTTATTCATCCGACCTGGATTTGACCCAGAATCTCGAACTTCCCCCAATAGGATTCAGCGCGTTGTATCTTCCAACGCGGATTACAGGAAGTTAGACGACCGCGGCGAACGAGAATCGATTTTCCTTTTAATACCCGCGCGTGTACCCACACGCGTGGCTGAGCTGTTCGAAAAAGAGGTGGCGATGAATAAACAAAAAAAAAAATAGTACGTCGTCCGCGTTTGTTTCACCAGCCGTGAACCGATCGGTGGGTACTTCGTCCCGCTTCGAGATTAAATGGACTTTCCCGTTTGCTGGATCTCTCGCTAAATGCTCGCGTGGACAGAGCACTCTTTCAAAGTATTTGTAATTTCTATCTCGTTGACCCGGTTTTAAAACCAGTCGAGGATAACTTACCAAAGACAAACATAAAAAAAATCTGTCCATTTTGAACAATATAATACTAATTAATGAAGAAATAGTTGTCTCGTGTTCTTCTTAAAGCTGTTTCAGAATAGTGTATAAATCCTGATCATAAGAAGTTAACATTAATTTGAAATTTGGTTTCGGAATGGGTAGATAAGATTTCGCGTGAT
This sequence comes from Ceratina calcarata, assembly GCF_001652005.2. Taxonomy (NCBI): domain Eukaryota; kingdom Metazoa; phylum Arthropoda; class Insecta; order Hymenoptera; family Apidae; genus Ceratina; species Ceratina calcarata. The sequence goes on along the minus strand of NW_017166501.1, from coordinate 1,124,131 downwards.
CACGCGCGGGAAGCACAACGACGCGGCCCAGCATCGGGCGATGAATAAAATATTCGCCGGGTGTCGCGTGGAACGTGGAAGCCATGGATATAGCTACCGATAACTTCCACCCACGAAGTCCAAAGTAAACGCCGAGATGCCTTGATAATACATTTCAATCTGCCCACGACGGAATCTTTGTCTTTCCTCGGCAAAACTCATTTTCCAGTCATCTCGAAACTCGAGGCACGATCCACGGGAAGCAGCGATTTCATATTTTATAAAGTTGATAAAAACAGAGGAAACAAGAAAGGAATTTCGATTACAAAACAGCAAAATCGCGTTTCTTTCCTGGCACACAGTCAATACATTTACACAGTTATGCTGATTTTTATTATCAAAAATAATGAATTAAATAAAAAATGGTAATTTGCTTTTTCACAAAGACACAATTCACGGACATTTTGTTTCCAATGTTCCATTGCTCCTTTTAATAAATAATTAAGCCGAGTTTATTCATCTTTAATTAACTCGAAACTTTATTCTCAACATGAATTGAACATCGGAGTTTTAAAAAGCTTCATAAATCTCGCATACCCTTTTTGTTTTAAATATTTATAGGCGTCGCGAGTAGAGAACGTACGTTGCCACGAACAATGATGATCTATGTACGTAGCAGTAGGATCACGAACGCACGACCGGGATTACGCTTTTCCTGGGTGAGACGAAGGGGCGGACGTGTTATCGCGAGCTGTGTTTCTTTGTTTAGCTAGCTGATATCATTTTCCGCGACACGAAGAAATTACAGGACAGACGATAAAGAATAGAGGTTTAGATATTGAGAAAATAATAATAATAACTGCAGTTTTTGTATTGAATAAAACATTTTTCAATTCGAACTAACTTAACACTAGATTGCCCAAGGAAGTAATTTTGACTGCTTTTGGGCAAATGTACAAATAATAATGCATAAATTATTTTTCTTCCCAAGTGAAGTAAATTTTTTTTATTGTTAACATTTACTAATAACTTGTTATATGACTGTAAATAATATAAAAATATTAAAAATTAATTTTAGACAAATTTCTTTACACATTATTCTTTCACAATG
>NW_017166501.1:1119535-1122892 GCF_001652005.2 Ceratina calcarata | reverse complement strand
TTGGACAATATAGGTATATACTAAGTTTCAGTCTTTCTAGTGTTAATTTAGATAGAAATTTGTTTCATTACTTAAACCTTGTGACACGCATTGAAGGAGAAATGTAATAGGTCGCAATGTGTGTGAAATTACATAACAGTTACACCCACTTACATATTCTCCCATCGTTTGTTCACCAAGAGTTTACTTTCCCATCTTCAGAACAAATATGAATATCTAAAAGCTTTGCTAAAGGACGAGGAGTTGCATCGCTAAGTGCGATTCACAGTAAAGTTTTAAGCGTTCACCACTGAATCTTGCTGTTGCATTTGCGCGTGTCCCGCATTGCAATTAGCGATGTGTTCAATGTGAACGTAACACAGAACAGGCTATCGCTGATTGAATGTGTCCAGCAGGCGGGCGGACAAGCCGACCGGGTGCGCATTGTGCAACGACGAAATTCCCAGGTATAACGGGCGCCGTTTACTCTAACTTTGTAAACAGTAATCAGCTCGATAATAAACGCGTTACGCCTGTCGCAACGCTCTCTTCAAACATTTAACGAGCTTCGTTTACAGTCGTCCCACGGGACTTTGTGACTCTCTCGTTTCGCCCGACGTTTAAAAGGTTAATACATTAGGAAAACAGTTTGCGTCCGTTTCGATCCTCGACTTTAATCGTCGAATATTGCGCGAAACATTCCTCGGTGTCTGTTTCCCCCGCGTCACAGTTTTGAGTGTATCGCAGTAACAAGACAAAATAACATTTGTAATGCAATGCCGGGAATCACGCGGTCAAAGCATGATTCGCGGTTTTGCTAATTTTCAGAGCTACGAGATAAACGAGGTAACATCGAATTATTTTCAATTACTACGTGAAAATCAATTTATCAAATTGAATGTCTAATTTTGTCAAATGTTTAAAAGCTTCGTTATTCCTATTTAATATCGGGTTTTGAAAGAATCGAGCGTGTAACTAACCGTGAAAAGCTTTGGGAAAACGCTGCACGAATCTCAATTTGGCACGACTTAACAAACAGAACGGAGCGGTAATCGAATTTTACAGTTTCCGCATAAATGGCAATTAGTCAACCGCGTTACGTTGCATCGTAAACGCGTGCAGCCGAAACTCAGTCGACGGCGATTCAATCAGAACTAATTACTCCGGTTCGCGTGCTGCACTCTGCAGATTTTGGCGTCTCGTTCATAAACCAGTTGCCGAGTTCAATAATTCGCTCGGCTCCAATGGGGACACTTTTCAATTTACAAAATCATTTAAGATTTATTCGTCCCGGTACCGTTTTTAATCGACGCGACTTTCGAGCAACCGAAAGCATTAATAATACGGAGGATAGAGCAATTTCATTTAATAGAAACAGAATTCGTTATGACTCGTCTCATGACATGCAGCTAACGAACTAACCAGATTGCTTTAGGCATTTTAACGAAAGAATTCGGATAGCGAAAATACGTTTGTGAATATTTTTTCGTAGAGGAAACTAGAATTAGAAGAAAAAACTTGGTAAATGGTGGTGGGAAAATGCGATTTTCCGCAGCCACGAAGCGAAATTCTTGGGAAACTCGCCGCCGCAATTAGCGTTGCTTGTGCAAACATCGTTTACACAAGAGAAAAATGCAATTTAACTTGGCAACAAGGAAACAACCGCGTCCTCATTGCCATTACTTGCAAGACTGCATTTATCAACGAGACCAACAATATACTTTTCAAAAAAATATCGAACGTGTCTATTAAAAAGAACATAATTTTATTACGGACTTACTGAAACTATGTGCTGGCATTAGAAATTGTTAACAAAAATTAACACGCGATGGACGACAAGAATTATACTGTAGGAATTTCATGCAGACTGAAGAGACAAAATCAAGAGATAATTCTAAATGGAATCTCGTTCGGGACGGATAAAGAATTGTTCTTGGCGCTAATAAAAATAGATTCTTGTGCGAGGCGTTTAATCAGCGTGGAACGAAATCAGAGTTGAAAATGTAAACGAAGTAATCAGCGTCGATTGAAGCGTGGACCAAACGGCTCGCGGAGCGTCGCGTCGCGACGCGGATTCCGCGTGCGCTCGGCAATCCAATAACCCAGGCCCGTGTATCCGGCGTCGTAAATTTCCATTAGAACTGTTTGCCAGGTTATTTTCCCGCTCGCGTTCTCCACGCGCGTGTTCCTCAGATTATTTACGCGAGTCGAGACCGTGTTTGTCCGAATTTTTAGATCGCCGATAGATCTGAACGATCCTCCGGATCTACAATCGTCATTGCTTAATTCCTGCTCTAAAATATGTATTTATAGAATTTCGATATGGAACAAAATTAGGAGAGGCAGTGTATGAACTTTCATTGAACGTGCAGGGTCGAACTGTTCGCGGCTGAACGATTGCAAATCGTCGAATCGTACTCAGAATAAGTAGAAGTAGGAGAATAAGACACAAGATATCCTGTGAGATAAATGAGGCAGAAAGATATTCATTCAGGATGAGACCCTCGTTTTCAGACAAGTGGAATAGGATCGTGTCTCGTCGGGCAAGTAGAACGACACAGTTTTCAATCGTACGGAGTAGAATGAAGTCGAACTGTGGAAACCGAACACCGCCCATCCGTCAAATGGCGTCAGTAAAATCGAGACCCTCGATCGTTTTACAATCGTAAATCTGACAAAAGATCGAATCATATTTCTGTGTAATACTATTAATCACATCGTGACGTATTATATATCTTGAATATGTCGTTTGCAAGTTTCTCGTAATTAAGAATAGATCACCGGTTTCAAGATTAATTTTATATATTGAATTTTCTTGTTTACGATGTGCAGTGAATTTTCTTGTTTGCACCGTACGCGCACGTAATTGAACGCGGAAAATGGCTGAGAGATCAGGGACCATTTTAATTAGAACGGTATTACAGAAAGCACGAAATGCGTGGACTCGCATAACCGGCGAACAACAGGAATTATTGGATCCCTCGTAAATCCCCCTCGCAGATCCGCTCCACGTTTGTATCGCGTAACCGATCGGCTGGTAATTTTAATTCAACTGCGTACTTCGTTTACATTTAATTAATACCGCCTGCACTCGGTTTAGCCACACATTTATGCCTTTTTCCAATCCCTCCGAGTGTCTCAGAATGTACTGCTCTTATACACGGGTAATATATAAGGTTCCAGGCATTCTTAATTAATTAATATTTAATTTAGTATTTAATATAATTAATTAATTATTTAATATAAATAAATATTTAAAGTACCTTTAGTTTGCATTTCTCACGATTAAGAAAAAATTGACGGAATGAGTGTAAATGTAATGAGTTCTGTGATAAGATACTAATCGAGCTTAAGGATGTATTGGCTATACAGTCAATC
>NW_017166501.1:1116325-1119332 GCF_001652005.2 Ceratina calcarata | reverse complement strand
GTCTGATTTCTTTTTAAAAAATGCGTTTCTAAAGTGCATAAACTTTTGGGATTGACTGTATAGTCAATACATCCTTAAAGAAAAGCAACGGAACAGTTTTCCAAGAGGTTATCGCAAGTCTTAAAAGATTATTGCAGAGCGTAAAGGGCCAAGAAAACGGAATCGATTAACGACTTGGAGTAACAAAAGACACCGAGGATTGTCTTCTAAAGCGAGATCCCCGGGAGTTCCATCGTTCGATTTTACAGGTAATTTCGAGTTTCGAACGCGAGTCGCCTACTATGGGTATAGTTTCAAGCCCCTCTGGCATGGAAATCTCTCCGCGTTCGCGGAGCATAATGGATTCCGTTTCACGATTTCCGCGCGGTACAGCGTGGCGCGACGCGGCGCGATGCAGCAGCGTTAACTAGTGTGGCGAAAGGGGGTGAAGTTGCAGCACGAGTTAGTTTCCGGCTAAAGCAGTTCGATGGAGATTCGAAATTTCCATGGCAGGTACGTACCTAGCAACATACCTCCCTGGCTTAAGAAGAGGGCGGGGAGAAGATCGAAACCCGTTCGAAGAGTTTCGTGCCGGCCAGAATTTACGCGAACGCGCGCGTTACGGGACCAAGTTTTCGTCGCTTCAGATACAATTACCAACAACTTGGCAAATACGCTTGAACAACAATGCGGCCGGCCTCGAATCGCGGCAAGATTTGCATGTTGCTTGGTTCTAACTGTGTTATAGGGAAACGGGGAACCTAAAGTGGACCGCGTTACCGGAGATCGTACAACTGATATCGAGTTCTTCGTCTAGTCTAATGGAATAACGTGTTCCACGATTACGAGAGAGAGAGAGAGACGGATGATTACGTTTAATTGCTTTTCATTTCTCCTTGTTTGTTCCCGTTTAATCTCGCCTGGAGTTATTCAACGTTTTGATTTAATACTTTATAATCTTTACTCTTTTTATCTTAATGAATAATATCACCTTTCCTCTACTCTCTCAAATATTTGCTGCTGAGATTTAATTAATAAAAATTCTTCTTTCACCTCGTAATAAAAATTTTTCAACATGACAGATGTGATTACATAAAAATCTTTCGTTTAAATATTATGAGAACGTATTTCAGCTTATATTAAAGTGTTCACAAGCTAGCAATAACATGTGAGTTATGCATATTTACAATAGCCTGTTCGATACACGTTGCGCGTTTCTATTCGCCAGGCAACTTCGGTTTATGTTAACCCGGCCTGTTACCCGGCTACCGATTAGCTAATCGCGAATTTCACTTAGAAACCTGCTACCCTCTCGCCCCTAATCCACCTAACACGACGATGTTGTTCGTTAACCCAGGCTCCTTGAACCGCGGGCCCTGTTTCCGGAATTACGAGCCTAGCCTGGCATCGATCCCCGAAACGTCAAAAGGATATTCCAAATTCCACTTCGCTCAGGACTATTACTCTGTGTAACTTTATAAAGTTGATCGTCGCGTCGATTGTTGTTGTCCACCGTCAGGCAACCGGTATTCATTGGATAATTACCAATCCCATAAGTAATTCGAGACTCGTTAACTCGTGATTTGCTTTAAATCAGATTATATAGTTTGGATGTTCAAGAAGCGAACAGCAATCAGCTTTGGTGCTTACGTTTAAGTATACATCTGAATATCTTAGTAATTATTTCACTTTTAGTTGGTCTTTTGTATCTTTTCCATCTGATTTTATAATACATTCCATATTTGCGAGGCAAGAATTCTCTTAACGTCCAAGTGACTTCTCATTTTCTTCCCCACCTTTCATTCCCGGCTCTCGTTCGAATCTCGATAATCAGAATTGGCCCTTAAAAAGTGAAACGTGGTACCGAGGATCCGAAACTCAATCTGCCCGACGTTTTTTCTTTACGACTGAACGCGATGACGCGACGTAGTCGTTTCTCGTCACGTTTAATCAGGACGTTACTCTCGCGTGATCAGGTCAGTTCGAACGCCGCAGCCATAAGTTCGGAAGCGAAAGGTGTGCGCGTGAACCTGGGATAGAGCATACGGCGGCTCGTAAAGCCGTCCTCTGTACGAATTCTGGCATTCCCCCCCGCATCACCCTCACCGTTGGTCGCAATCGGATAAGATGCGTTTAATGAATGAATAAAATTTCAGAAAGCCGGCGCCTGCCTAAATTGCTCGCTTCTTACGCGCCTCGTGTACTCGTCCTCATCGTTATTTCGAATTTCATCCGAGCTCCGAGCTCCGTTTGAAATTCAAATTAAATTAAAAGTCGGCCCGTGTACGTGGGAGGGCGAGCGAGGGAGAGGTCCAAGCGCGCACGTTCTATCCGACGGAAAATGGCCAAATATAAAATTCACCGCGCGTTCACCCGCGATATCGATCGAGCCGATCCGTCGACGCTCTCTCGAATCGTTCGACGAATCGACGCTTTCGAGACGCCGACGACGATGTCATCGATTCGAGAAGAAAGGGAAAAAGCACCTCGATTTCTTTCCGCTCTTTAGAAGCTCGATAATTCGATTTATAGAGCGCCTTTAAGGGAAGGCGTGGCGCTCAGCCGGAGATTTCGAGTGAAGATTTTCGGCGAAAGACTCTTGCGCCGTGAAGTGTTTAAGGAGAAGCTTGAAAATGAAGTTCCCCAACAGAATAAGTAGTTGCGTTCCTTAAAGTCTACAGATTTATCTGGTTAACAATGGGAACTACGTTTATTAATCCATTTGCTAAAATTAATTTTATACTATTTTTGTTACACATTATAAATCTGGTGGCGTTTAACCCTTTCGCTACGGCAGTCCGTTCCGCGGGATCACTTTATATTTTTTTTTATTATTTTTTTTTAGATACTTTATATTATAATCCTTGTTTTCTATTATAGTTTTGTGCCTTACAAATACTTGTATTGTATTGTTGTATTGTATTGTATTGTTTATTTACCATCCAATAGAAAAAAATTGAAGATTCTTATTTCGTATGTAAAATATGCAGGATTTAGTTCAGTACGAGCTATTAGATTCAAAAGATAT
>NW_017166501.1:1111065-1115547 GCF_001652005.2 Ceratina calcarata | reverse complement strand
CGATTATAGTCGGCACCCGTACACACAGCACGTCGCGCGGCCGCCGACTATAGTCGGTGTCCGTAGCGAAAGGGTTAAAAAAAGAAGTTGTGACTTTCTTGAAGAACATTAGAGAAGTACTTTTGAGACTCGGTAGTAATTACCAACTCGCTTTAAAAACACTCTGCAAACAATCCAGCGTAACCAACGCTCAAACTCTGGAAACAAGTCCCCTCGTTTACCAGCGAAGCAGATCCGGAGTGCCCCCACCCATAATCGCCGCTCGTAGCACAGGACACCCATTAAAGTCATCCTCGTCCCGCCGGCCTCTCCGGTCAAATTAGCAAAGAACCGTCCGCTTTCGCTTCGGGCTGCGGGGTCGCGGCATGTTACGCCGTGCCGGGTGGAAAATCTTTGATGTCTCCCTTCGCGGATGAAAGTTTGATTTAGAAACCGGCGTCACGCGGCCCCGAGCAGACAAAGTCCCGTCCCGACCCGTCCTGTTCCATTCCGTCGTGGTTAATGCACCGCGTCATCGTGTGCATGCGCCCGGTTCCCGTGGGTGCGACGGCTTCCGGCCACGATTTCCCTTGTTCCCCGGTGGACTCGGAATTCGTGGCGACACAAGTCGAACAGGAGAGGAAGCCACTTCGGCACCGTTTGTTCAATCCGCCATCTTTGCCCAACGCGAGAAGACCAGACTTCACGCCCGTCCAATTTCTCCCTTTGACCCTTTTTCCCCGACCCGGGACCCGGCTTATCTGGGCCGTCGAACGTTTCCAAGGTTCCTCGCCGACGGCGTCTTTTCTCCACGGGACCGGTGCAACTTTGATGAAATGGCCCAGCGAGCAAAGCTCTTTCGATGGAGTCGAACCTTTCAAGAAGCGCTGCCCGATCACGTTATCCCTCTTAGGGGACTTATTTCGCGAAAGGATATGATCAGCTTCGTTAGTAGGGATGCATACGAATTCACTATCTGCTAGGAATTAAGTAAGTGTCCTTCTCGTACGAGACGAAGTTTGTTTTGACAACTTCCTGAACGACTGCGCTGCGCTTATGAAAGATTTAATCAAACAGATATCCGCCGTGGCTAATCGTATTAACCACGCGATCCTCGGGCGTTAACAGTACATCTCAACTGTAACTACAAAACACGGGAACGCTGTTTGCGAGCAACTCCTTACGCGCGTCGTTCAGCGTAACAACTCAACGCAGCGTTGGAAGTCTAGCTTGACTCCCAGCCGCGTCAACACCAAACAACAATACCGAGTCAACTAATTACACAAATCCGTGAAAACGCGTGTAATAACGGACGGCAACGACTCGAAACAACTGGCTCCGTCGAAGCCTGAATGGCTTAACGCTGTTCCACGCCTAATGCAATACCCTCTGGGAACGAAGCTCGTTATTATTCCAAGGGGTCACCAACCTCATCCTCAAGTTCTGGTCAGTTTCTAAAATCTACAATCCTAAAACTCATTTCCAAAGCTATTTAAAGCAGACTGAATTTGTAACATTTCAACGAATAGATGTATCAAAATTTCGTATTTCACTGAGTTATACTGTTGAAAATTTATGTTTATTAACTTTTGTAGAGGCAAGATTATATGATTATATAATTTGATAATGAATACTAATATTTTAACTTAAAAGTATAATAAATTGTAGTAAATTATCGAGACTGGCGAAGCAGAACTCTGTGAAACGACAACGTTGGAATTATTACCGCCATTTAATACTAAGTAGCTTATCACGAATTCCCGAAAGCCCTCGAGAAGCTTTCGAGTGGTCATTACGAATCTGACAGCGAGTAATTATTCCCGGTGACTGATATTATCGTTCGCGAACAACGACCTAACAATACCGGATTCGAAACTGTCGCTAGAAGTCGTAACGTAGAATAAGCAAATATCAGTTAACGATGCGATCAGTTCGTTTTAACTCTGTGAATAGCGAACGAGCATAAAATAAAGGATGAGACGTCTTTTCACCGCGTTCTAACGACACGAATTACCCGTGGTGCTAGTGACAACTCTGGCAGCTTAAATTTTAGATCGACGATGGAAAAATTCATTTCCATAGTCATCTTTCAGTTCATTAACTCTGATAATCAAGACCGACATGGTTGACGAGGGTTTAAACGGACGGCAAATCAAAGCCAATTCAATTTGCTCCCTGCAAATGTAAAAAAAAAAAAAAGACACGGGAAGAGAGGAAGAGACTCGGAGGACGGACCGGAAGTAGCCGGCTAAAGGGATACGGGCGGACCGCAAGAAACTAATAAGGAAAGAATCCCCGGAAGCGGGGAGCCCGTTAACGACCTTCTTCTTCCCGTTCGGTTGTGTCCGGCTGTTGAATCTCTCTCCCAGCCACTGATTTTTACCGGATCGAATCTCTGACCAGAAAAACAAAGAAAAAACTAGTCACCCTCCGACGGTCTTCCCGGTAACTCGAATGTAATCTGTTCCCAATTTCTGTAAATACTCGAATAATAGAAAAGCTGGAACACTCGGTTGTCGGTGAATCGATAAAGGAACCCTTTGAAACGGAGAGTGAACACACGGAAAGCTTTTAAACGGTAATTTATCGGGCTTTTAGCGAGGGTTACTCATCGGGGAAAACATTAACCGTGTGAAATTATTCAATGTTTATGCTTGTACGAAAGGTGCACTCATAGGTGTATAAAACTAATTTTTTGGACTGGCGCTTTTAAACACTTGAAGCTTGAAAAGTCTGAAAATACGCGTCACGCAAAGCGGGTTTACTTTTTATTTCGAGCCGTTGAAAAGTTTGACAACGAGAATAAGCGACAGTGAGTTTAAGCTTTTTCGAAGTTTGAATACGCACTTAAAACGATTCGAGTTGAGCGCGGCTCGAAGTTCTACGCGACGTTGTAATTTAAATGAAAGATGGTTTACGCGACAAACGGATAAGAGTGGGCGAGACAGTATAATAGGACCCGCGAGATTACGTAGCACGCGTCATTAAACCTTAACGCTTATCCGCCGATAGAAATTTCGCATACTAAAATTATGCAAACACGCGATGCCGGCGAGATAATGCGAGGGATGGTCAAGGCAGAATTAATTGGCATAGCCTATCGGCCACTTAACGCGCCAGATTACTCCCTGGACTTGCCTGGGAACAGTCTTTCGTATCGAGATTGGCAACCCTCCAGATGCGTAGCGAGTCTCGTATCGTTTATGGGATTCCTTTGTAAGTTTATCGCGAAATAATTAAACCCTGCTCGGAATTGGACGTTGAAACATCGCACGTTCAACTCGACGATCCCGCATATTTAATAATCTAGTGAGATTTCAAATTACTTTACAACTAATTTGCGTGCCACGTTTTATACTAAATGCGTTATTATGCATTCTCTGTAAAAAGACGATGTCACGTGGTTTTTCCTTGAAATTAGTTTTGAGCTCACATCAGCGATTGCATTCCGCTGGCAAGCGAAGAAAACGCTTTCCCGTTTCCGTTCTTGCGCGTAACTCGCTCATTTTTCATCCGTGTCCGTTTCTTCCAACGGGGAAAAAACCAAGGAAACGGCGTAGAAGTGGAAACGAATTCCTAGACTGACAGGAAACCACGCGGGCAGATGAGATTTCGCTTTCGAAGAGGCAGCGAAAGAAGAAGAAGAAGACGGCCGATGCAAAAGCGTTTTATTGCGCTTCCGAAGTTTCGCACCGCCTTCGCGTAGAAGCTGGAATTACCGTGCTGGAACGCCCGGAACTTGGCCAGCAACGCGGATAGGATTTGATTTCCTCCTCTCTCCTTCCGTCCAGATACGATCAACCTGATCTTTATCGTCCTCCATTTACGAAGATCTTTTCTGCTATCTTTACAATTTTTAATTCCTCTGATAAGGCGTAAGATACAATTTACTAAACGTACGAATTAATAATACGAGTACGAATTTACTAAACGTACGAATTAATAAATACGAGTTTGTACAATATTTGAAACAATAAGCATATCGCAGCGAGGTAAAAACTAAATTGATTGATAGGCGGTCCAATAAACAACAAAAGATAAAAACCATTCTCAACGGAAATGGTACAAGAAACATATTCGGGAGACAATGAAAATGTCAACCAGGAGACCTATCTGGCATAGTGAATGGCACTCTCGTCTAGCAGACAAGAGGCCTGGATTCGAATCCCGAAGTGGGTTTCCCTATGATTTTCGTCCGCGTATCGTGTATTCGATGTATGTACCTGCCACACAAGGTATTGTGTGCACGAGAACAAAAATATAAAAAAAAAAGCAAAAATAAAAGAACAACGCAGTCAACCCTGACGAAGAACTATGTAGGACAAACATTTGCGAAAAATGAAAATTTTCTGTGTCGAAGCTTTTTCCCTAATAAATACTAAAATGTTTGTCGCTACCTTTTGCGAACGACTTCTTCGTTAAAAAACGGTACCGTCACTCTCATTATTAACACTAGATTGTCCAAGGAAGTCATTTTGACTGCTTTTGGGCAAATGTACAAAT
>NW_017166501.1:1101037-1109075 GCF_001652005.2 Ceratina calcarata | reverse complement strand
TTCACAATGCAGTCATTTTGACTGCTTTTGGGCAATATAGGTATATACTAAGTTTCAGTCTTTCTAGTGTTAAAAAAGGACAGCTGTAAACGTAATCCGTTGTAATCTTGATTTCGGATCAATGTGAAAAGTCAACGTGACCGATAAACTCGTGAACGACGGATCGTTAGAAGTTTTGGTAGACGAGCAGCTGCATCGGCGTATCGCGTCGGAAGGAAATTGAGCGAGTTGCCTGGTTAGGCGCAGCTTCGACATCGACTTAATCTCGATGTTCAGATGCTCGAACAATGATAGATTCGGGCGAACTAGCTCTTCTCGTGATGAGAACGCGAGCCGATCTGCGTCGAAGCTTGAACAAACGGGTACAAGTTGCGAGGTGGTCGTAATTCATCAGCGAACGGAGGTTTCAATTCAGAGAAGCAAACGAACATTCAAAATACGAGATGCAACTCTGACGCATGAAAAAGAGAATCTACAAGATGACAATAAAAGTTTCTCTAAAAAGAAATATTTTAGAGACAGGAAAACGAGCAGCTTTAAATTCTTAAATCTAACCCCCTATCTCTAATTTCTCTTGCCGCGTGTGTGTACCTGCGCAGCGCGAGTTCTCGTTTTATCGTTCGCGGAACGAACTTCCATCCGTGACACGGGAAAAGCCAACAAAACGTGGAACGCGCTCGTTATTTACGAAGTCGCGTATAGCGGGTGGGTTGAGGTTTGGGGGGTGGGGACAATTTCGCGCCGTTGGTTTTCCTCCGGGTACCCAGTGATTAACTGACCCCGAAGCTCGAATTCCACAAAAGGAGAACGACTAGCTAGAATCTCTTTCCCTCTCGTTTCTTCTTTCCCCTGGCTGCAAGGCAAGTGCACGCGTTTCGAGATAATTGCCATGACAGCTTTGTCACCGTGGCTGCTCCTCGTTCGAGCACGAAGGTCTTGCAATTACAAGGGAGGCTGGTAGCAAAGGAAAGAGAAACCAGACACCAAGACGATGCATAGTGTGTAGAAACCAGAGTTTCAGGCTGATTTCACATGAGAATACAATACTATTGCGAATCGTAAATCGTAAAAATAAGTTCATCTACTAATAATATATAGTTAAATTTGCTATAATTCTTTCCATTTACAAAAAATTGTTTCTATCACATTATGACTTCACATTTCGTCTTTCCTACCATCTTTAAAGCGAATGGACTAAGAAAAAAAGCAATCCGAAAGATGTGTGGCGTGTAGATTGACAGCCAATTCGCCCTTGCGTCAAGGAATTCGTGATTCATTATATTTATTTTTATTTTCTGTAGTTTTCTCTTTTCTAGCTTTCTTCAGTATTTACGATTTCCTGCCTTTTCTTCAGATTTCTCCGCTCTCAAGGGTTCGTCCGGGCCTGATTATCATCAAGCACATTTGGTGACCAGACCTGGGCGACCTCAAGGACTGTTCTTCTCTTTTAACTTTCTCTTCGGTTTTTTCCCGTTTTCCTTCTTTGTTCCTTCCATTACTACTATCTTTCTTTTCACGTAATATGTAAGTGCGGAATATCCGAACGGCCAGTCAGTTAGTCCTGAGCCGCCGGATCGGAATCTGTCCGAGATCCTCTACCATCGTCCGGGTGAAATAAATAATTGAGAGCGAGAATGAGTTAAGTTATTTCCTACCAACCACCTCAGATGTAACATGTAAAATTCATTTAATTTTTATCTTATATAACTTGTAACCGTACAAATTTCGCGGTTGTACCGGTTACATATGCCCTCACGCGTAGGAATATTCGAGAAGGTCCGAGGACCTTACGCAGGCGCAGATTCCGTCGATTACGTAACCGCAGGATCTACGATCGATCCTGTAACCGACGGATCACTCCGAGTCTGTATACCGCGCAGATAACATAGTGTGAGAGTATAGAGAGTAATCTAGGAAAGATCCGTCCAGACCGTAGAAATTTAGATATCTCATAGATAATTGTGATAATTGCGATTCGGCACCGCAAATCATATCAAAGTCTGAGTGTGATTGAAGACGTGCGAGGGTGGCCACTGCGAATGGTATAAGTGTATCCTACCAGCGTGCGAAGCGTATCGAGGACTTCTTACGCAACCGATTTGTAAGTCAATCTTTCTCTATCTGCGCCTTATAACCGCGAGTACGCATATTGTGCATTATTGTATTTAAAGAGCCACTAGTCTGGCACCGTACTGTGATACAATTTCTTGTAATATTCGCCGTTCTAGTCCGAATTACATGAACCATAAAGACTGATTCGCGTTCAATGCGTTAAATATATTTGATTATTTACATATTTAAGTTACCAAATTACTGATTTCCAATCAACCTCGAGTCCTCCTCCCAAGGAGACACGAAATCCTCCCTCCCGAATACACCGGCGGAGTATTCGGTTACAAACTATACATGACTCTCCGTGTGAAATCAGCCTAAGAACGTCTTCTGGAAGAAGAAAGAAGGAGAGGACGGTAGGTACTCCAGTGGTCCTCGACTTAATGGCAAGCTAGCACACGCCGGGTCCGAACGTTTGTTTACCGGCTCAGGTGTTTTTCCCAGCAACAGGGAACGAGTTTCGCGTTCGAATGTTCCTGCCAATTTAAATTGCAGAGCTTCTACGCGAAGAGAGCGTCGCCAGATTATGCCGCGACGGATGAAACGAAATGGGAAAGTTTTAATGGAAGGATAAGTTCTCCAGAGATTCCACCGTACGTGTATGTGCGATCTCGCCGAGTTTTAGTTGGATTCGTTTCTTCCGTTCGTACTTTTTCAACGGGAAGACGAGAGTCGTCCCAATTTCGTATTAATAATTCATGCGTACGTCTGTGTTCGCTTGCACAACGGATCTCGACCTCCTGACGTATCATTACGCGGCATTAAAAACGCGCCATTCTTATAGTCGCGAGACGTGGATCATGTATTAATCAAGATTTTATTGATCAAGACAGATACTTAAAGCGAAAAATTGTTTTAAACCGGCTCGACTGCTCGCCGGTACGTAGGTATGCTCGGGCGCAATTAATCAGTCGTTGCGGATGACGGATCGCACCGCTGTCATGGACGTCGGCCTGGTTAAGCCGGCGAACATCCGGACACGCGAGTACCGTTCGAAGCCACTCGATAAACGGCGATCGTTTCGAAACCGAACGCCGACCATGAATCGCGATCGAACACGAAATCTCAGGGAAGAGGGAAACGAGAGACGATAGGAGAACGAAAATTATCATAGTTCCGTCGTGTTCGTTCTTTCAAAGCGACGTCGATAAGATTTGCAAATGAACCCGCGACGAACAGACATTTATCGGTCCAACTCTTGGCCGTGTGTCACTGAACTCGGGGACTCCCATTTCATAACTCATTTCAACAATGTTAATCTTTCATCGAATAAACATTCGTCGCACGCCGACTTCGCACTGCGAGGACCATTAATCTACGCGCGGTGGCAAACAAGAACCGCGCTGTGGCGGTGAAAAGCGGCAGGGGACTCTTAAATCGATAGACGGAAACGGAGAGTGAGAAAGAGAGGGACAGGGAGACGGGGTCAAACGGAAACGCGGGTTCTTTTCTCGAACAGAAAGCAGCGGTAGCAGCAGAAACGGGGACACGGGATCAGCGGGGCAAACTCGGCCGGTGCATTAGCTCGTTCCGACAGATAGAAATCTCGTTTCGCCTCGTGGCGGTCGATGCTTGCTAGCTCTGGCTGGCTGCGAATTGCTACTCGGCTGCCGCCGAGAATTGCCCTGAAATTGAAGCGTCAGATGGCAGAAAGAGGGATGACGGTCACGTATATCCATCTCTCTTCGGCCCCTGAAGACGATTCCGATGTTTCCGGTACCCCGCCTGCCCCTCCCCCCCCCCCGCGGTCCTCCTCTTCGTGCGCCCTCGCGAACCGGAAGCGGACGCATCCCTACCAATTTTGCTGCTGCGCACGATTTTCATCTCGACACGATTACTGGGATATGGTACAATAATTCCGTCTATTTGTGTTTCCCCTGATGTAATAGAGATAATGGAAAAATCATGGCTATAAAAACGAATATATTTTGTAAGTAACCCGATTAAAGAAGATTGAACCAGTAAATTGACAATTTCAAGATAGGCGAGCTTTAAAGCCAAATAAAAAATATTCGATGCACGATTTCGTTCAGTTTTTGTTACGATATATCGCGCGCGGTTACGGGAAACTATTTTTTTTCTTTTTTTTTTTTTTGCCGCTGGCCGAGATTCAAGAAGACCCGAGTGGCCTGCCTCGCGTACCGTATAGCAGGGTAAAAGAAAAAAAAATCTGCGCAAAGTGTAAACGTTCAACGGCCGATCGATCGTCGTCTGGTTTTTGCCGAAACGGAACGAGAAGCAACGCGACGGCTGCGTCGGGGTTGAAACGCGATCGTTCCGACGTCCGGGGCATTTAATTGACACGGGGCTTGAAATGGCGCACGAAATTCGCACGGAACCGAGACAAGAGC
Source organism: Ceratina calcarata (assembly GCF_001652005.2). Taxonomy (NCBI): domain Eukaryota; kingdom Metazoa; phylum Arthropoda; class Insecta; order Hymenoptera; family Apidae; genus Ceratina; species Ceratina calcarata. Next base: position 1,104,612 of record NW_017166501.1, on the reverse strand, counting down.
TACACCCGGCAGGAATTATTGCGGTCGCGTTCGTCTCCAATGAAACGAAACACGTCTGTCTCTTTTCGAGATCCGAGCTTAGTTGAAATCCGTTCGCGACATTGAAAACAATTAAGCCTTTCCGATTATATAAACCAAACAGTCCTAATCCTTATTGTACAAATATATTGAGTTAATAGCATCTTTAAAGAACGATCGTGTACATTTCGACGTTCATGCATTTTTTAGAGCCAATTCGCTTTCCAATAACCGTGGCAGGATTTTCGCACCTAAAATATGAATGATAACCGTACGTGACGCAATGCACGTTAACGTGATCCAGTTTTTTTCTCTGTACCACTTTTTAACGCCATGATATCTCGCGGATGTAACTGCCCTAGCTGTCCTTGATTCTTGAATGTCGGATTTATTAAGTCGGCCGGCTGTTGATGAGCTTTCCATGTTTCCCCGGCTAACGGTACAATTTTAAGAGCTCTGTCCGGAGTTTACGACCGATTCCGTCCGTGTCCGCGAGGATTACCATGACTGATAACGCGGCCGGCACGATTCTGAGTCAGTTTCATGAAAGTTTGCATACGACGGGAAACGTATTTCACATTCCGGATGTTTTGTATTGAAAATACTGAACTGACCGGAAAATAATATTGTTTTCATATAGTATACCTCAATTCGTGCGTTCCAAACGTTTGAACAACAACGCGATTCGAAAAACGAAAATAAAAAATAATTAGAAATAAAAATCGTTAAAAAAGATACGTCATCACTTATTTATTATAATGCGATAAAAAGAGAAAGGAAAAAATACATTCCGAAATGGTTCCTCTCCCGATCTGCTCGTCGATCGAGTAATTCCGGAATAATTCGAACTACGCCCGTCGATATACATAATTCCGGAATAATTGAAATAACGTTCGCGTCGAGTGGAAACGATCAGTGTGGAGAAGGAAGGAGGGTGAAACGGTGAGGGACGGTAAATCACAGCCGGGATAGCTAAGCAGAAATCAAACGTGGCGTGTGGGCTAGATTCGAATTTCGAATCGAATCGAATCGAATCGGAGTCGGGGAGAGCGTTCGAGCGAAACGTCGACGAAGAAAGGAAAACGCGAACGGGCGGAAAATAACAAAACAAAGAGGCCCAATCAATCGCAGTCCCAGCGAGAACGGAGATATACCGAGGGAGAAAGAGAGAACAAAGGGTGTAAGGATAGACCGTAAAGGACAAAGAAAGCCAGCACGTTCGCCGAGAAGCGAATTCTCCAGTAAAAACTTGACGCAGCTATTTGGTATGCGAGCAAACAAAAGCCAGGAATGGAATCGACGGTAAAAGTGTGCGGATCCGATGGATATGAATATCTTTAATGGTACGTTGCCGCCGCAATGTGTCTCGCATCGCAAACGCAAACTAATGGTATGTTCTTTATCCGAGCACCGGGGAACGTAATCGGTATAGAAAAACATGCCGCGATAATGGAACGTTTCGTGCCACTTCTTTCCCGAAGATCCTATCATTTCGAGACACACTCGTTCTCGTGGTTGCCGGATACGTCCACGACCATTTCCCGATTATGTCAGTTTGTGCGTGTTCGCGCGTTCTCGCCGTTACAACGGTTACCAGACATTTCTATTTCCAGGTTACATGGGTACGAGCCCTTTACGTGCTTTGGTCGTTGCGCCACTCCGATTTCCGGTCGTTCCGGTTTATAGTTCCAGTTACATCGATTTCACCCACTCGCACCCTTCTATATCGATTCCAGAACTAATAAACTGATTTTCAAACACCGTTGTAGTCTCACAAAAATCCACATTACATAGATCATTATTGTAACCGTATAAAACAGCAAAATTTCAACTGCTTTTACTACTGCGTGCACACAGGAGATTCAAGTGCTTTCACGTTATTTCGTTGCTCCTAAATCAAGTAAAGGCAGTAAGACACGAAATAAAATTACGGGGGATTGCGTTAAACGTTGGATACTCCTTTCTTTGGTTGCAATAAAATTTCGGAGCACAGCGGTAGTGCTATGCGGTGGAAAAAAAAACCACGAGGAGCTCATCGGTCTGGCAGAAATCGAAGCTGGACGCGCTCGCCCGGAACGCTGCGTTGCTTTAACGGAATTCTCCACAAATTCGCCGGTAAGCATGCCGTTCCGCCTTTTAATTCGGCCCGTGTCCGATCGATCGATTCGTTTTCACTGGTCCGACTACAATTTTTTCAACGATTTACGAAGAGAGATTAAAAGAAATCTCTATCTCACTTTCAACTTTCCACGGTTTTTTATAAAAACAGCAGTTTAATAAATTTGACTAAAATTTCGTATCATTCCTTTGTGATTATCAGCGTCGAGCTTGGATTCACAGAAACAGAATAAGAATGCAAGAAGGTTGTTCATAATTTCGCGCATAATTTCTTCCCCCGAGTCCACGAATTCAGATCTTAATTTATCGTTTAATAGAATCCTCTCAAGGCCTCGAGTTCAATCACGGGTCACAGGGAAATCAGTAGCACAGACCGGGCATACCGCGGGAAGATAGAGAACCATAAAGGGTTTCGAGGAGGACGTACCCAATAACTAAAGAAGCTGCTGATTTATCGCCGCACGGATTCTTCGATGCACCGGCCGAAGATATTTCACCGTTGCAACAGTGTCGGTCGGTCGGTCGGTCGGCTTCGAGAAGGATCGACCCCATTGACCAGGAAATATGTATTTCTGAGACATCGTATAACTCGCGCGAGACGAAACCGGCTCCTCCCATTTTTTTTTTAATTTGAATTTCTGGGAAAAGGTCGTGTAACACGGTCGAGTGAACTCGAGAGACTTTGCTCTTTGATCTGGGTCAAGAACAACCGTCGCTAGTAGGAAAGTAGGGGTAGAGAGAGGAAAAAATTGGAGGTTCAAGAGCGTCGGGATTGTAGTTGAAAAATTGTAGTAATTACGAGTGGGCTTCCCGCGCATTATTTTCTGAAATATTTCATCCACTTCCGCCGGTTATGCTCGCTTCAACGCTAATAACGATGAAGAAAAGCGACTGAATATTGTTTCTATCCAATATTGTATAACCCATCATTCGAAATGAACGTAATCCTATAATCTCGGTAATCTGAACCTAGGCAGAATTAATTGGAAAAGAAACATCCAATCGAACACCGTGCTAATGGCCACTCGTTATAAATTCGGTGTATTCGCTAATTTAAAAACGTGTGAACGGAGAAAAAAGCTTATAAAAGATACCGGAGTATTAATCTTAAACGGGAACTTCTACCAATAATTCATTGCGTTGATTAAAACTCTTCGTCGTTCGTAAAATTGAAATCTGATTTTTCCAACCCGATGGTTCGATTTTAATTAGCAGCGATACAAAGAAATAAATTCCTTCGATAATTCGCCGCGTCTTAAGAAATTAAACTTCCTTCTTACCGAAAGTAGTTCGGCCGAAACTATTTGTTGCCGTCGGCGTCGTAATCGTTGACTCGCATCACTAGCCAGAGAGTAGAAGCTACCATACATACACAGCGTTTTAACTTACCTAAAAAAAAAATAGAAATAATTCTTTTAACACTAGAAAGATTGAAACTT
>NW_017166501.1:1091536-1100719 GCF_001652005.2 Ceratina calcarata | reverse complement strand
AGTCAAAATTACTTCCTTGGGCAATCTAGTGTTAATCATTGTGCATTGCCAACGTATGATACACAAATATGAAATGCAAGCAAATATTTTTAATGGCAGAAGTCGTAGAAAGATGGGAATTTTTTTATTAACTCTACGTATATGAAACGCAGGATACAAATTCATCATTGACTGATTGCTGACATAAAATGAATCCCCCGCGTAGTTTTCCATCTTTGCGGATACACGCTTCTCGTTAATGGACTGTGGAATCACCAGGGGATGGAAAATCAACGGAGGAAAACGCGTGCCATCGCTTTTCAACAGCAATCGCTCCCCCCTCGGAGAAGATTGCTGCGGCAGCAACGTATCCCAATTTCCGGAAACCGTGCATTTTCCTCTGTCTCTCTTCGTCCGAGGCGAACGGCGATTCATTCGATTCGTGGCTTACCCACGACGGTTTGTTTATTCGCGGCTCGTTCGTACCGCGAGAGAACCACAAATTAATTTTTCTCCTCGAGATCGATCCGTTTGTTATTGCCCACAGCGAACAATCAACGCGCGCTTTCCACTTTGTCAGCTGCCGTTCCTCCTGTTATTCAAATTCGCGTTTGTATCCGCTTTTTATAATACGACGGATCACTTGTGGATTCTTCTCGGAATAAGTGTAAATGCTTTTATATGTGGAACACTGTCCATTTTATGATCGTATTCTTCGATTATTTTTTAACATTTTTTAATAATCCACACGAGAGGTATTTCATTACAATTAACATTCCCTCAATTCGTCAAATCGCTGCAATTCTTCATCCATCCACTTGCCCAAATACAACGGTCAGCTCATCGCGTGCCGGTCGTTACACTCCAGAACCAGCTCCGTGTCCGGCATGAAACGAGCGACGATTTATCCCCCGTCATCTGTTCATACGAAGCATCAACGGGAGGGTGAACAAAATCCAAAAAGGCACGCACGATACCGGCCAAGCGGGGGGGGAGGGAAATAAATGAGGGAGAACAAGAGAATGAAATGAAACAGCGAGCAGTCGATCATCGTCGGTCCACGCAATTTCGCATCCTCTTTATTTCTATTATACGTTCTTTCCCCAGACTCACCGTCGCTCGATTTCCCTTCTTCCCCTCTCGAGTCGCCGCTCGAAGCATTCTCGCGACACAAAATAGCTCGAAGCTGTTGTTCGCGGGGTTACTCTATCACCGGCTGCCGAGAGGCCGAGGGTGACCGTCGTCGGTGGGGGGGTTGACTGGATCGATAGGTGGGGCGCATGGCCACAGAGAGCCACGGCCCCGAAAACTTTCACCCCCCGTGAACACCGTGTACTCGTTGCGTTGTTTCCGGCGTCCTGTCCGCGCGTTGTCTTCGCTAAGACGCCACGAAAGAGCAACACGCCACCTCATTCGAATCCACCCCTCGCGGCCTTTCGGCGAAGCCTTCCGCGTGATATACTCCCTGCGGTCGCCGCGTCTAATGCACGATTTTAATTAGGCGATGAATGCGCTTCCGTATACTGGTGAGAGTTTTCTTGTTGGTATTCGCGAAAGGAAAAAAGACGATTGTTCGAAGTGGGTCAGGCCAGCGTCGGGGATCGAAATTGCTGTATTTTTGTTGGACGGGTTTGATTAGTAGAGTGGATCGGGTGGCCTTTAATTGATGGGTCTCCGGTGGAGTTTGATTTTTCTGCGTGCGCGCACTTCTAGATCCAGGTGTTGGGTAAATATTTTCTGAAAACCGTTAGAAACGGCAATTGATTGTTTATATTATTCCAACGTTGGAAAACGAGTTTCTCCGCGTGGACTTGTACAAAAATTAAACTCTGTTTGCGCATCAACAATAAAGCTACCGTGACAATTTATTTACTAAAGTTATTCATGTATTTACGAGAGTTTGAGACGACGATACATAAATCATAAATAAATGTTATTCGTCAAAATGGAAAAATGATCGTTAAGTATTTTATTGCCTTTACGATCGCGAATAGTTTTAAAATACGTTTCATATAGGGGCTTCTAACTTCGACGATAAATCGCATAATTAAGGAACATTTTCAGAGTTGAAGAGTGATCATGATACGGAGGAGCAAAGGTCTAGCGAAACGAGGTTTACATGAAAATTCTTAGGGAAATTCTTCGCCCACGGAAACGCGAGAAATATGCGAGCGTAATTATATTAAGGTTCATCGGTGTGTTCGGGCAGAAAAAGAGTGGCCCCTCGGGGCCCCTTCTCTTCGTTCCCAGCCGACGTTAATTGATTTTTTACACCACCCATCCCCCCCCCCCTTGGTTCTTTCCGGCAAACTCTGGCCACCCTCTTTTTTTTTACTTTCTCCTCAAGATGTAGAATTCTCTCCTCGGAAGCCGCGAGCCAAGCGGATTTTCCGTATACCGACACTCTCTCCCGTTTTATATTCATCTACAAAAACCAAATAAAACGTTCTTGGTAAAGTATACGTTGATTAAATATTATAGAGACTGCAATAGGTTTTTTTTTATTCGTTTTACATCTCAACAAAATTGTATAACAATTTTGAACCTCTAATAAATTTATCTAGGGTGAAACGTGCATTGATTTGATGCGACTATATTAAAGACCCGACAGAATGCGACGACCATAGATAAAAAGTGTAGTTTATATGAATATATGTGCGACACTGCAATCACGAGCAGGTATAAATAACGTTTTTACTAGGCAGGAACCATTAAAATGTTCCTTTCAGCTTTTAAGCGTTAATTGGACGTCGGCAAGGTTGACTAACGACGCACCCTGCTTAGAGACAGTAAATCTCTGCTCTTCTTCCATCTTCCATTAACATTTTTCTTGGTTCTAATCCTTGGACAGACATAGTATCACACTCTATAATTTCACGGTCATAAATCTTCGAAGATCGAAAATATTTATTTAAAAAATTGTTTCACGTTCTTTCTACTATCATTGAAAAATTCTTAATAAAATATTTGTTCGAGGAAGAACGCGGCCACGAAGCTGGGAGGAATTACGTCGACATTTTTTTTCCTCTTCTCGAGAAACGCCACGCTTTCGAGTAATCCCAGGGGAGGAAGGAGCCAGGGAATCGGGCGCTTCCACTGAAAAAACGTCAAGATATTTTTTTTCGCTTCTGCTCGCGAACCATGTGATTCATCGAGCGAGTCGGAAACGATCTACACTACTCCGGCGCACTTCCGTTCCGATGCCTCCACGGTTTTCGACCATCCGTGCACGCCTTCGAATCGAAAACTCGTTCCACTTCTTTCTCGAGGGAATCGATCCGCGAAACCACTCGACTTTGTTCCAGTTATTAGACCCTCGACGTTCTCGCCCGAGGACCACTGGTTTACTCCGTTTTCAAGCACTTCGTCATTATCCTTGCGAAATTCCATAAAACGTCCCGAAGAAATAACTCAGTTTATCAACCGTACATTTTTCTGTGTAACATGTCCATTAAACAGAAAGATTATCTTATTTAAGTTTTAAGTCAGATAATTGTTGATCCCAGAAAATCCCTTTTCGCTGGCTTTTCTCAAACCAGACTCGCAAGGATTTTATGCCTGCGTCGCTTTCGCATAGACAAACGATTATTTTCTGCGTAAGTTCTAGCTCTGGCAACCTTTTCATTAATCTCAGATAACAAAGACGCCGACCGTTGCTAATGTCCGCATACGTATAACGTTTCCCATTAAAATCTTGCGCCGCTTTTGCCGAGTATAAATAGCGTGTTTAAATGGGAAACACGGCTATGCACGTATACTCGGCTCGGCTTGTGCGCTGCCATAGTCCCACGCGACTATCAGCCATCTTTGTATATTTCCGCGTTGAAACGACAAAACGAGAAACTGACAACGAGGGGAAACGCGACAAGGTGGGGCCGAGGGACGGTTGAAGTTTCGAGAAAATTTTTTGAAACAGCGAAAGGACTTCTTGCTGTCAACATTCGCGAATTAATATGGAAAACTTCACGGGAAAAGAGCCTCGACAGGATGCTTCAGGAATACAAAGGTAACTGGGTTAGCGGGGCTTGCAAAAGGAAACGAAGAAAGCTTTAATAAACACCCGGAGAGCTCTTTCAGAATATCTGCCTAGCGAGAAAGGGAGTAGCGTTTACGAAAATTAGGTTCCGTTTGTGAAAGGCCTTCAAACTCGCAGTAATTCTTTGCTTCGACATTAAGAATGTCCATTTGGTTCTCTCGTCTTCAGCAGTTTCCTCATTGTACGAAGGAAAATAGTCAAGCATAATTACGTGCAAACAAGTTTTATACATAAATAAGTCGAACGCGCAACTGGGTAACTTCGTCAACCGGGAAAGAGACAATTTTTCCCCCCCCTTTCGCCGGATAAGTTAACCAGGAACTTTGTACGAGGAAGTACAGTCTTTATCGAATAAAGAGGTCCTTGTAAAATATACGAGTTGAAGAACTTTCTGGTGTCCCTATCAACGATCAAAGAAAATCCATTCTTATTGAAAACAATGGGGTGTCCATTTCGGCGGTAGAAACTTTCGAGTGGTCCACCGAACTCTTCTCGATATCCCGCGAACTCTGAGCGGCGCGATAAGTTGATAAGGCGGAAGGAACGATTAAATAACCGATGAAAGGGGAGAAGGAGTTTGCTCTTGTCACGATAAGCCTCTCGACTGTCGAGTAGGAGCCAATGAAATTAACTTCATGTTAAAACAATTCTTATTGTCGGACCAACGAGGACCGCCACTCGAAAGCTTCGAGCTTTCTTCGAGTCAACTGCGAGGTGGTTTCAAAAACAGAGAAGACGCTTAAGGATGTATAGGCTATATACTTAAACAATGCTAACATGTTGAATTTGTTATTATAGANTTTAGCAAGTAGCTATTTATTATTAGCATTATTCTTCCGACGTCTGATTTCTTTTTAATTATAGGAAATGCGTTTTTCTAAGGTACATAAACTTTTGGGATTGACTGTATAGCCAATACATCCTTAAACGAATTTCACAATTGAAAAGTTATTGACACAATATTATGTTAATTATTTCTATATATAATTCCATCTCCCGGTTTCATTAATTTTCTACCGATTATAAAACATTCTCTTTTTGTACTTTAACAATTTGATTTTGCGAGACCAGTTCAATCACTGCACGGAAGACTCGTATGTGAATACGACTTTTATAAACGTTATGACTTATAATTTCATATCTGCATTGAAGGAATGAGCAAAATCAAAAGGAAAACGAGATCCATTAGAATCGAGCTGCTAATCGACCTGGAGGGTTCGCAGAGGATAGATGTTCAAACCAAAAAAGGAAGAAAAGCGTATCTACTCAAAGCAACGAGTGCTCGTAACATAAAACATTCACAAGGATGCTTTTACCTTTCAGTCTCACGCACTGGGGCACAGAAAAAATTTATTAAGCCTACCCCTATATGCATCGCTATTCGGTGGTGGTTTCATTTCTATGCAGAAAAAAAAATTGCGAACGAATCCATGCACAACGGTAACGGGTAAATAAAAAAAAGCGAGAAAAGAGGGTAGCAAGATGCGTCCCCGTTTTTAGAGACCCAACGGGTCTGTGGCGAATTTTTTCGATTGGAAAACGCATAAGGAGAGTGTTTATGCAAGCCGTCAGTGAACGGTACCAATTGAATGGCTCGAATTGAAAACGCTTTCAAAACGGATATGTATGCATACATATGTATGCACGTATTTACGTACGAACGTACGTATGTGGAGCAGCGAGAATTTTTGAGCGGCTGTCAAGAGATTCTATGGAATCCGAGGGTTCGACCCCAATGCGACCGCGATACGCGATCGCTTTCGACGTTCTCGAAATTCGAATGTCGCGATAAGAACCGTTCTGATATTAATTTCTATTCATAAATCAATATGGAATATTCGGTTATCGAATTTAACATAGACATATAACTATCGTCATGCGTATTAACAAAATATGTACGTTTAACTTGTCACTGACTAATACTACTGCCAGTTGCTATCTGATGTTCCACCGACCTTAATATATTTGATAAATCATCTGCTGTTTATTCTGCTCGCAGTGTTCCTCATATAAATCTACGATTCTTCCTATTCCCAAATCACATAACAGGAAGACGAAGAGTCTCGAGGTTTGAATTAGAAAGCAACAATCGGACCAAGTATCTGAGCGATAAAATCTCGTCAGGCTGGGACCCTTTTCAGAACTCGAACACGCGGAATTAAGTCACGCGGTCTCGTCTCGACGAGTTGAACGATATAGTGCTCAGGCCTCAGTGGCTCGGCCATATTGGCCGGGGGGAAAATATTTCGGGATTTACGACTACGTATAAATCCCCGAGGTCAATGGGGAAAGTTTCCCTATTATTTTTGTCGCCAGCCGTCGCGATCGAGCGCCCCGGGCAACACGTTCCCAACGTGTAATCCACCGGCTCCTCTATCTACCTGCCTCGAGAGATCGTCGATCTTCCTCGGTTATGTCCGGGATAAAACAGACAAAATGTTGCATTTCGATGTCACCTGGAAACGTCGCTGATTTTTCAAATATTTTTACGATTTGATTGACGTTTGATTGAAACGGAACAATTCTTCCTTGCGGACTCCCAAAGGAAAAAAATTTACCCTCAAATAGCATTAACACTAGAAAGACTGAAACTTAGTATATACCTATATTGCCTAAAAGCAGTCAAAANTATTGTATTAATTTATTATTATTATATAATAAATATATATTACTTATGTGTAATAATATTGAATAAAATATTACAGTATTTGAAAAAGCTTTTCAAGTTACAGAAAGAACTCTCAATGCATTATCAAATTTTTTTCACGATACATCGCACGATTGATGAGCCTTTCACCTGATAAATTGTATCTTTCTGCGGCCCTGGTGGAGTAATATCCCTTCATGGGATTAGATCAATCATAATAAATGGTACCCTTTTCCAAAAGAAAGTCTCCGGCCAGAGGTCAGCCGACGGCCAATATATTTAACTAATAAATCCACTTTCCTACAAAAGATTCTAATTTATTCCATTCACAAATTCGCTTAATGAAACAGAAAGAAAAGGATATTAACAAATTTTAATCATTATTCAAAAATAGAACGAGATACAATTTGCATAGAAAGATTTAGCGATATTACGTAATGAATTAATGCATAAAACAATTCATTCGGATAAATCATGATCATTTTATCGTATCGCGGAATCTTGGAGAAAATAAAAAGATTTGAGATACACTTCCGCTACAAAAGTTCGGATAATTCTACTGTAAATCTTTATGGCTTCTCGTAGAAGCGCGAGCGAGGCGTTGTTAATGGATTATTCCGAGGAAATTGCTCGACAGCGATCGGTTGCTTGAGCTGCGCGAAGCCGCGTGCAGCGGGTAAAGGGGATATGGGTAATCCGTGTGGTACGTACGGCGTACATGATACATTGCTCGAGAAGTAACATCGGCGCGAGTACAGAGGACATATTTCCAGTAGTAGGGACGTCGCATAATGCGCGAGCATCCGCGCGCCGGCATATTTAATCCGCTTTGAAACGCAAACAAGGATTTTATCGTGGATACACCGTTCAGACATCCTTCGACCGTATTAAACACAACACAGACCTTCTGATTTGTGATCACGCCGCGTAGAAAACATGCTCCGTCGAGCATGTTCAACCTTCAGTTTTACTTTTTTCGTAAAAGCACTGACGGGTGCTTATATAGTAACGATCAAATTGCCGTTAATTAATTGAAAGTGAAAAACATTCTATGATGCGATCCTTCGGAAATCGGACATTATCGTGCAACAATCATTGAGTATACACACTGGAAAATTAACTGGTGAAAATTGGGTTACGTTTTCCAATTAAACGTTTCCTACCGCCAATTATTGACAGCCAATATTTCCTGCTTCACGTCAAAATACTGAAACAACAATTTCTATAAGGAGCGTCGAAACAGCTCTTATCAAATCGCGATTCAGTGCTTCCAGTCCAACAGCTAAAGAGAATCGTGATTGTTCTTTTCCTTCCACTCGCAATCTCTATTTCGAATGTCAATTAAAAGTCCAACAGTTATAATTGCTTTCCAACGAATAATAATATCGAAACGGGATAATAAGAAAGTAATTTAGCAGAGTCTCGTCGCAGATCTACTTGACCCACACTATGCATTTGTCAGCAATATTTAGCATTCATATTCTCCAAGTAGTCGCATGATCGCGAATTAAATCGACTTTTGTTGCACGCTCTCCTTCATTGGAAAAAGCTCACCCTCTTTCACCAACGGGGAACACTTAAGCCTCGCTTATATAACAGCAAGAACCGGGAATTTTCGTTCAAGAGCACGTACCACAAATGTTACGAGGAGTACGTTCAAAAAGACAATTTGGTTTATCGTCGAAGTGATTTCATCCGAGAGTTCATATTAAACCCATAAACCTGGTACGATACTTCGTCTTTAAAAAAAGGTATCAACGAAATTCGATATACTTTATTGTCCGTTAGTTTTCTAAGAACAGAACATTTTTAATTGAATGAGAATCTAAATAATTAAGAATTACTTCCTTATGTACTGAGTGATAAGTAACAAAATTCAGCAATCGAATCTAATAATTCACGGCTTATAATTTAAAGAATATAATTTAAAGAGTACAAGTTACAAGAATACAATAGACAGAGATACTGATGAATTGATTTGCACGTTAAATATTTCAAAAGCGGAACGTACGACCGGATATTGATCACAGAAGTTCGATGGACACTCTTATGATCACGTTTCGAATCGAGGGGTTCGGGGATAGAGTACGCCATGCGGTATTCATGCTAGGCATCGTTGGCACGCTGCTTCCAGAACGCGAGACAATTCGTGGGATTCCGTTAGCGGACAGAAAATGCGCTTATGCCCGTAACGTTACGCGTGATCGAGGCTACGACCGCGCTGTTACCCTGCTTTTCCTCCGTGCCCCTCCGCCTACGCTACGCCCGAACGAAATTCTGCGCGAAATTGCGGACGGAACGTCGCATCGCCTCGCGTCGCAGCGTCCGATTCTACCGCTGCGATGCTCGATGAGTTTACACGCCTGTTTTAGCCATCCCTCGTATAGCATTAATTCGCCCGTGGCCTGAATTTCGGGTTTACCGATACGTACATGCCGTTGAAGCGTTGACTAACGGCAGTCAAAGAAAGTCATTCTCATTCATCGAATCGATTTTTATTTCTATTGGGTTGGGGAATAAG
>NW_017166501.1:1077944-1091111 GCF_001652005.2 Ceratina calcarata | reverse complement strand
CTGTATTGTGATAAATGTAAACAAAGCTCATTTTAATAAATTCAATATTAATAATTATTCATTTCAAATGATAGTTCTTATTGATCCTCTGTATCGATCTTATTTTATAGATTTTTTTTAATAACAAAAATTAAGTAGAATCAGCATGAAAATGAGACGAACCCAATTTCCTAAAGGAATTAGTAGCTCGTGGAAGAGGTAACTTCCGCGACGAGTTAGCCGTCGTAACAGATCGTGTTCCTTTTCCACTCGAACGGAACGCTCCGTTTCTGTAATTATTAATAGCCCCGTCTCTTCCGCCAAGAAACTTGCCCCGAGGGTAGACAATGCGGAACGGAGGCCGAGTCCAGGGCTAAGGGTGGGCCACTTAATTTCCCTGCAAATCCATTTATCCGCGAGGGATCGGACCACGCTGCCCCGCTTCGTCCCTTTGTAATCGAATTAACGAACACAGTTCCTCGCCGCGTCGCTAAGGAACCACGTAACGTCCCCACGAACTTCCGGCCTCCCGCTCGCCTATTTCCCGTTGCACCGCGGCACGTAATCCCTGTGAATGCGCGACGGTTTTCCGCCGGATGGGAAAACTAAACAAAAGCGAGCCCAGGGGGCCGATGAACGTATACCTACACGTGGACGGAGGAAACTTTGAAAGAGTCTTTTTCTCGGTCGAAACTTAGAAGGGGTGTGTGCAATACCAGGGAATAAGAATGTTCTTATGGGAGGACCAAACGTTGGTGATACTCCATTTTTGCCACGATAACGCGTATCCTTATTGCACATTATCGATGCTAGGTGAGATGCTCGATAAAATGCTCGTGAAAAATGTTCACACGACATTAACTGCAATCATGTTACTAGGAACATGAATTCGATGTATAACGACATATCATTTAGGAGATTTCATTCGCTTGCCACGAAAATATTTTCGATTTCATGTATAATGCTTTTTGATAAAATGATGATTGATGGAATGGAAACGGTTTTTGGAAACTGTACAGGTGTACGCATGGTCTTGAATAATATCACGATTTGCAACACTAATCGCGCCTTATTCCATTATTCAAAATATCTGCTGACGCGTTCGATTCCCTCTGGCGGGTCTCTACATATGTTCTACAGATGTTTCGCCCAATCGAGAGAATCCCGAATGACAAACGCACACACGTATTGACGCATTGCCCTCGGTCCCATATGCCCGACACACTGTACTGTCACGCGGGAACCCAGTATCGATTCACTCCGCAACACTGTATATAACTACAATGTAATATTCTTAAAAATATTTTTTGATCAAAATTTAATTCACATTAAAAGCTTACGTAATTTAGAAATGGTTTAAAAAAAGTTCCCCTTTTTGCCATGCTTTTTGCCATGAAGGAAATATTAACATGAATGTCATGATTCAACATCTTTTCATGTACGTTAGGAAAATAATTGTTTTCCCTTGGATCTTTCCTGTAATTATTGGCTACGTCGATTCGATCAACGTTTTATCGACAGTGCAAAAAAAGAAAAATAGGGCATCGTTAACGATCGAGTACCAGGTTGAAAATCGGCTTTTTCTCTTAGTCCCTTAATTGGAGACTCAACGTTGAACGTTACCAGAAGAATAACTCCTTGTTAATGGCAACGGTTTTATTATGCATGTTCCAGATTAATTTATTTTCTTAACAAAGGTTTAGTTTTGTTCGCAACAAAATATTAATTTTCATCCCTATAGAAATTAAAAATTACTTCCCACTCTGGGAGCATAATCAGACTTTTAAAACCGTAATAAAAAATACTTTGTCGCCTATTAACTACTAAAAATTAGAAGTATTATAATCTATCATACGGACAGCAAAAAAATCGTAAAACTGAATTTGTTTGAAGCACCTAAACCCATATGATTGAAGAGAAGTTTTCAATAGCCTGCTCAAAATTCATTCGACGAGCCTCGATTCGTCAGTTGCGGTGATAACGAGGCTGGAGGGGCGTCGTTGAAGAATTACGTATCCACAGGTAGTCGATTGACGTGATGTTCTGAGCTGCCACCGGCGTTACCAACCAGATTCGATTCGCGGTCGCACCGGATTCGTGAATGAGTCGAAACGAGCTTCCTCTCACGGCCAGTGGATGAAGCGATTGAATTTCCTCGCTCGCGATCACCGCCGGACGGGAATTTAGGTCCACAGACTGGAGGCTAAGCTCCCAGAAAAGACGTCAGTCGCTGGGAAAGCTTGCGACCACCGTCCTCGGACTGCTAGGCTCGTTTGTCTAATCCCGAGATTAGAGAAACCCTGAGTCCCCGGTACCGATGCGGCGAAGTCGGTTACGAAACGCGGTCCAGGCTACATTTTCTGGCTCTCTGGAAAACTTTACTTCTGTCGAGAGGGAGTCACTATTTTCCTGACGAACAGACTACGCGAAAAGGCAAGACTCGTCGTCAGAAGGCTTCGAACACCGCAGAGTGAACGAGAAAAATTGTTTAATTTTATCTTTAAACGATGTTTGCGACAGGATGAATTTCAAACGCTTATGAATAGAATAAACGGGCGTTGTTCGACTGATAAAGACGTTTTGCGCGAAGTTTAACAACGGTCTGTATCGCGGCACGGGCAAAGTTTGACATTGCAGCCTAGGCGGTGCGTTGGGAAGAGCTATGGCAAAGTGAAAGAATCAGGCGATACACCGAGGGCGCAGCAACAAAGCGTCAAAGCAGCTTTGTTCGAAAACCCGTCACGGCTCCGCGTTAAATCTATTTATCCGTCTATTGACTGCGCTGCCAAAGCTGGAAATCACCCATTGTTATCAGAGAAATTTGTAAGCTTTTCATTGAAACGCCGCCACGCTTGTACATGCTAAAATGTTTCTATACGTTTCTCTATATTCCATACTCGTTCTATGAAATCTGTCGCTTAACAGTAAACGAAAGCAAAATAGATGAGATTTCAATCGACTTATTCACGAAGCACAACCCAATCTATCCACTCTAATAAATTTGACGGTTTTTTTAGTCTCTGACGCTAGTACCGCAAAATCGAAACGAAAAACAAATTCTGTTAAGAGCGACTGATAATAATCCATTGTGAACAGTTTTTGTAAAATACTCAATGCGAACTTCTGCAAAACTCATCAGACGAAATCCTCGTTTTTATCTGCAATAATTAAAAGACTCGATAATGTGGGAATGTAAGGATGCATGAGTGTAAGGATGTGTGTGGCCACGTGTCGTCAGGCGGCGCGTGGAGGACCCGCGGAGGTCAGCGGAAGCGGATTATCGGCAACCATCCGAGCGGAGTCGACATTGTTTAAACAATGTTTCGAGTTCCGCGGATGGTGTCGATGATCAAGGGCCGCCGCGAGCCGTTGGGACTCCACGCGTCCGGTTGGCGGTAGCGGTGGTGGTGTGATAGGACGATTGACGAATGTGTGAAGAATGTGTGAGGAGTGTGTGGAGGGTGGTGTGGCTGAGAGATGCGAGCGAGTCGGGACACTCGGGACAGTTGTGAGTTGCGAGCCGAGCGTATAACTATAAACTGAGCATAATTCTGATTTATCCCCTGCCGTGGAAAGGTCACTTAAACCCTCCTTTCCCATAATAATGAACTCCAATTATTTACCATCTGATTTGTATTTGTAATAGGTCTGGCCATAAACTAAATGCACGTTCCAGCTGATAGCCCCGCAGCGTTTTTAAACAAATTAGCCGTGCCGCATGAGAAAATAAACAAGAAAGTTTGCCAGGGATGGAAACCAGTCGTTTGCTTTTCTGAATGGAAAATAGGATTGCAATCTTGTTACTTTGTGCGTATTCAATTGGTCATTATTGAAGCGGAATTTTCGAAACCGACAGCCAGGAATCAACATGTTAGCCCAGTGCTCAAAAGGGCACGCGGCAACGAATATTACTTGTTGAATTAATGAACGCGAAATTCACTTCCGTCTGTGTGTAGTTTCACGTGAACGTGCACCGGTGTGCGTATTGACCCGCGGTGAGCGAATTCGGAAGATTAATTCGCGGGAAACTATGCGGAGTTTGTTTCATATCCAGAGTTCATCTCGAATAAAGTTCCGCACGAAAAAAGGACCGGATTTTTCGGTCGAACGTGCACAGGAAATTATTTGCTTCGCTTTAACTCGGCCCTATTTACATGCGCCCACTGAATTTCTACAATTTATTAGCTTCGTAACATTAAATGCGTTTCTCTTTTAGGTATGCAAAGAGTGACATAAATACTGTTATCAGAAAAATAATCATCAGAAATCATTAAAAAACTGGCATTTATAATTACCCTGCGTTTCGTTAAATACGATGAATTTATTATACTTATAAAATTGAAGTACCTTTGAAGAAAGAAATCAGTATAAGTACACAGCGTTAAAAATATGTAATAAAATTAAATGATTTTTGTTACATATTTCTGTAATCTTTTTCGTATTTACGTCTCTATAGTTGACCAAAGCCACTGTTCAACTCGTAAATTGTTATTAGGTACCGAGAGGCGGCTCGTTATTAGGTGTTCGCGGTGCATTGGACGTTTATGGGGGCGTTTCTTAATTGGGTTACTCGTAATAGGCACACGGAAACAATTAGGTCCTATTCTACTAATAGCTGGCTCCGACGTGTCGGGGACATTCTCCCCAGCAACGGTATTGGTTGCTGATCTGTACCCGGTTGCTGCTAATTTCGTGCTTTCCCTCCAACGCAGGTACACGACTCGTGAAATCTACTCGTTTTCGAAATTGAATAGAATAAAAAAATAGGAAACGAATATAGAATGGTAACATTGGAAGAGAACGTCTAAATTAGTTTGCAAATATTAAAGAGGAACAACTTCTTTTGTCTATTCAATCATAAAAGTTGGTGTTACAAGATAGTTAAAAATTGAGCTAGAGTAAGTGTGATGATTGAAATTAAATAAGCGGCCAGTGCGTCGAGAAACTACCGCGTGAAAACTTTTACTCGGATTGAAGTGGGAACAGTTCAAAGCACGGGCTTCTTTCTCTAGAAACTTACACAAGCTAGCTGAATAAAAAAGCGGAGAAAAATTCCCGGCGGAAAGTTTTCCATATGCTGGACGAAAAAAAAAACTCGCAACAGAAACAGCATCCGCGTTTCCATAACGGAAAAAGTACAGTCGGTTTGTTAAAGAAATTAGGCAAAAACATACAGCTTGTTATTAATAGACCGCGGACATTCATAAAACTTTTCCGATGCAAATTTCAAAAATGAAATCCGGACCTAGATTTTTTTTACCCATTAAAAATATTGTTGAATATTTCATGCGCGGGATTTCGTACATTTTTCATCGTTACGTGCAGTTTCTATATCTTCTGTAGATACAATTTCTCGATCAAACGTTTTAATAATCGGTTTTTGGATTATATTTTTCCTAGTGTCATCCGTTAGCCAGATTCATAGCCGTTAAAACGAAGCGAAACGAAGGCGCCAGGATTTCCATGGCAACGCCAGGTCCTCTGTTCCTCCCCGATCCGAGAGGAGAAGGCAACTTTGATCTCGAGTCTGATGCGTTCCGCTACAATGACCATGTTTCCATTCTCGGCTGGACCACTCTCGATTACATTACCCCAAACGTGGCGGGATGTCTCTACTCCCGTTTCTCAGCCTCGTTTGCAGTCTTTTCCTCTCTCGTGGGACGTTTTGAAGAGGCATTCCCGGACGGTTCGTCGACGATTGAACGTCAGTTTACCGAGCTCCGTCAATCTGCTCTGGAATATTACGAACACCGCTTTGAACCAAACGCGCGGTACGTCGCGGCGTTCTCCATCGGATTTATTTCCGTTCCCGCGGTTGGAACGGGAAGAATGTGGATGTCGTGACGCGAGATTGTAAGAAGGTTTTCTTTGCGAATGGAAGAATGCTTCCTCCCAATGCTCGATCCGATGTCACCGTGATTCCAGCCGCGTGATTGATGGTAGCTTCTTCGAATATTTTTTCGCGTGAGAACGGGAGAGGGTGGGTATTCTAGTATTAGTTCATCCGAGTTCCTCGCGAGAGCTAATTTCCATTCCTCGTACATCTCGTCTCTTCAAATAACCTTTTCGTTAGATGAAACTTTATAAGAACAAAATAAATACGTATAATTTTCAACTTTTTCTTAATTATAAGTTAAACTGGATAAAAGTACGATTTTATATAAACGACGGCAATTACATTAAGAATGTTTGATAGTTCGTTCTCGAAATTTTATCTCGTCCATTTATAACAATTTTTATCTGACCGCCTTGAAAGTGGATTTACAGTCGGCGCGAAGAGTATTCTCTACTTTGATAGTAGCAGATAGTGTTCGTAAGAACAAAAAACGATCGTTGTAACGAGCTGGAAAAACTTTGGAAGAACGCCGGGCGCAAGTTCGGATTATCTGGATGGGTCCAATTTCAATACAATGCTCTCTCGCCCTTCTTAATGCTCCTGAACAACCGGCGCGGCGGTGAACTTTCTCTCCTCCGCCTCCTCTTCTTCTTCGAGCGGAAACGGAATGGAAACGCGGAGATTATGGTCGGCATCTTTTTCCGCTCGAAAATACGCGAACGAAAGCGATTACTCGGTAATCCGTGTTCCCGTTTAGCTCGTGGAGAAACCTTGTTGTTTCAGGAATTGTAAAAATTTTTCTACAACTTCTGTTCTCGACAGTGTCCTGCGATTTATGCCGCAGTTGAAAATGCAATATTTCCCGCAGAGCAGAATTAAATATCTCAATTTTTTTTCATTCAAACTAATTGCCGTGTAAAAAGGGGCAAATAATGCCTTTCTACGAATATCAATTGTACAAATGATGAATAGTTGTGAAACTGAACATCAAGACGACTCGTATAAATTATCAGGTGCACGCATGTTCCGGCGTACGAAGGAACTCGAAATTCAGTGTGTGAACCACCTGCACATGCACGCAACACGGCGCCGGTGCGCTGATCGATCGGGGACGAAAGCCCCGGATGCAGCGGTCGGCCGGCCAGCCCGTTTCGTTTCGACCGACGGGAGTCGGTCGGGTCCGCTACCGCATTTAATTTATTCCCCTTGCTTCCTTCTCTCCTCGCGCCGCGCCACGCCAAATTTCGACGTCGATGCGTACACAGCCGTTTCACGAGAACGTGTTAAACACGGAAAAGTTAATCTACGTGTAACAAAGTTTGCGACCCTTGTACTAAAACATTTATACACTTAACACCGAACCTGCCAAATTCTCTCTGCTCAGAATCAAAATACTGTCGGAAATTTCGATTTCAATGAACACATTTAATTGTCAGTAAACTAATGTTAGTTATTCAATCGTGAATTACATGAATTCGTGATGTGCTTAAAATAATCCCTGTGTATCCCAAAGAATTATACTTTTCAATTATCATAGTAGCCATCTTAATGGGAATAGACTGTAACCGACAATTTCGGCGATTGCACCGGGATCAGTTTTTCGCTTGGTTCTGTTCACGATTGCTTCGTTATCTGCGCGGTAACAACACCGAGGTGCGCCCCGACCAGGCCGGTGATTAAACAAACGAGGATAATATAGCCGGAAACATCGACAAATCGCAGGCTCTTCCGAGCCGGTACCGATTTGTTACTCGTTCCGTGGGTGATTTCCGCGCTCCGTTGCCCGTTCCGCGACCAATACCCTCTAACGAACACTATCTTCTATCCCCAATAAAAATATCGTCGTCCTCCGAAAATACAGCTCCTAGTTTATCTCCAAAATTGCCATACTGTTGGCTCATTTAATTTTTTAAAAATCAGTCTAAACAATGAAATATAAATTCTTATCTTTTTCTATCTACGCAGAAAATTTAATATACTGAATTTATGAATCATGTAAAATCAAATATGAATCATGTAAAATCAAATATGGATTATCTGTCGATATAAACGAGAATAAACGACGTCTCCTCATTGGTTTGAACGCTGAATTGAACAGACTAAATCCTGAGTCTTGTACCCGCCTCTAGTCTCGAGGAGAATTATAACGGGAACCGATCGTCAATATTGAATCAGCCACGGTCGATAGTTTGCCGAGACATTTTTCTAACCAATTCACGCGTTCCCCGAACATAATAACGTTTCCCAATGATCGCCGATTCGAGCCGCAGTTTCAATGGTCGAGTGTCGAGATGAGGGAAACAACGAGATCGCAAACGAACGGGCGACAACGTGAAACGATAAACCGTAAGAGGTTCTCAAATCCCTTCGGTCAGCGATGAAAACGTCGACGAGGTTGAGGACGTGCCCGAGGCAAACGCACACACAAACAGTCCATTAAATTATTTAACTCTTTACAGTCGTATCACGGTTAATCAGTCGGCTTATTCCGATCGGGGATGATACCGCGTGTACATCTATCTGTACATCCACTGTCACGAATCGGAGATTTAATTAGACGAACTGTAATCCGCGGGGTTACCATTCGGTTTGCGCTAGCCAGAGCCTCCTGCTGGTCCCGGTGTTTGAATTTAATTATCAGTATAATTGACCGTATCATCGTTTGCACTGAGCTATCATTACACCCCCCATTTACGTAATATCCGCAGAAGAATGTGTACATATAAATATGTATATTGGAAGAAATATTTGAACACAAATACGTAATATTGGATGTTAAATACGAGCCAGTTTATTAAAACGCCTGGAACAATTAATTGGGAGATACCGATCAGATATCAATGCGGCGGCAGCAATTTTCAACGTTATGAACCGGAAGACGGCCATATATATATAGGAAGCAGCGAGATAAGAAAAGAAACAGGGTTCGTACGTGCACGATTGTACATGGATCCAGCCGTGTGCTCGCCGCCTGGCTTCTTTCATTTCGCGTTTATTGCGGGGCGAGAGCGACAAAGTGCTCTCTTACTTTACCACCGGAGAACGATCTTCGTTACGAAAAATTTACCGCGTCCTGCGTGGGTTTTCGCCAGCCGAACGCGACCGCTTTTACGACCAATAAATATGCCAAAAAAGTACAAAACCAGTTCGAACTTTTAACATCTCAACTTCTCCGATAAGCAACACGAGAAAATTAGGAAAGTGCACCTGTATATTGCAACGGAATAGCCTATAATCAGTCGGAAACGTATTTCAATGGTTTTGCAGCTTCTTTTTTAAAATATTCAAGCTATCCGCGACGCCAGCGATAAACAGTCGGAGCGATCACGTGAAATTTTCAGCGACTCCACGAGCTTCACGGCTGCACGGAATTAATTATTTACAGTAGGTGAGACGCGAAATCGTGCTTGCTGAACATACACATGTACGTATCTAATGGTAATTATACCGACAATGAAACGTGTCGCAAAAGACACGGTAAACGCATACAGCCTCACCGAGCCGAAATCATCGACCTACCGACGGTTAAGTATTCAACCACCGACCAGAGAATTATCGCAAAATCTAACAATTAATTTTCCAACATTCGACGCCAGCTTAATTACCCGAGCTATTATAAAACTCGGACCCGACCTCATCATCGACGTTCATTGTCAAATTTCTAACAAAAACAGGCTAATAACAAGAGCGAAACATAATCAACGGAAAAAATTCATTTCCATGCAGCACATTCACAATGCAGAGCGAGGAAAAATTCAGCACGTGTAAACAATTAACCGTACAATTAAACCTTGTTCCATTTGATGGAACCAGTTGTTGAACGATGGCGAAACCGCGGAATAAAAACGAACCCGCTTTTTACCCGGCGGCGGCAGCGTTCGACCGAGTGATTTTTATAATTAAACGCGCCCGTTCGATTGAACGCACGCGTTCCCTACGAACTTCTATCGATTTACCGATCTGGTTAGCTATTTCGAAAACGATTTCCGATGAATCGCCTTTGTCGTAGGTTCGACGATGTCCTCCGTTCCTTTATGGTCTCACAGAGTAAATCGCGTGGAGATTGCGTCGAGCAGTGACACGCGGATTGCATATTTTAAGGAGCAAGAGGAGCTTGTTAACGCGGTACGAACGGTGAAACAGGGAGGGAACGGGAGGAGAACGCGTCGCGAAACAGGATACAGCCGTTTCCATGGACACGGTATCCGTATTGGCTTAGGATCGGCTTTTCTCCGGCTGCATTTTCATACGTCTGTTACTATAGCGTGGAGCGCGCGTATGCTTTGTCACGTACGAACGTGAATCGCCCCGCGCCAGTACGTACATTCAATACGGTCAAGCCCACCCAACCTGGCCTGCGTACTACAAAAGAGAGAAACTCTCAGCGACTAATTATGGCACCGGAAACTCTGCGAGCGCGTAACCCAGTCGACTTCCGGTTGGCGATAATATAACTTCTGCTCGGTTTCCAGCGGACCGGAGCGAAAAGAAACGGCCGACTGAGAGGGAAGAGCGAGGTTCTAAAACCGGGTCACATTCCACGGGCAAGAAAGTTGAGAAGATAATCTCGGCCGAGGGAGAGTACGTGTTGCGTGTTACGAACGTGAAAGCGCAGCTTTCGCAAAGTTTCCGGATGGAATTCTGCATGGGCCTTGTTGCTCGGCTTTATTTTATGGTGAACACCTGTTTTCTACGAAACGTCCGTGTCTACGGGCAGTACAAGTTGAACATGAAACGTGTTCTTACGTGTAAATAGTAAATACGATGCGAGGGATGTACGAAATGGAAATGAACAACTTCAATTGCTTAGAGACTGCGAGAACTGTACGAAATCTGTTTGAATAACGGAGAAACATTTATGTATTTCTCTACTTGAAAATTTTTATTCAAATGTTTTATCTTAGAACAGTTACATTAGAAAGACGACTGATGTAACTGTGAACATTTCTTTAAACGTCTCGTAAGGAAAACTTGTCGACTACCTATACCGTCTGCGAGCTTTCTATTCGGAAAAATTATTCCCTCACATGAAACGAAATACTCTTTTCGTTTCACGCAAGGTTCTTCATAAGTAAGTAAATTCGCGATGGTACGTACGCTGCAAAGCAATGCGGGTTCCGAGGCAGCAGAACATGTGGAGAACTCAAAGGAAAGACCGGAAAAATTCCCGAGAGTTCTTTGCATTTCTTCGTGGTATTATACTTCTCCTAATTATATCACGTGCCCCAAAAACTCGCAGATTAAGTTTCCTTCAATGAAATCAAGATTTTACATTTTAAAACAATTCCCCAAAACTTCCCTCTTCAAACTCGTATCCACTGCTTAAACCACAGGAGTGTAACAAAAATAAGAACAAAAATAATCTATTGGCATACAAGTACCGGAAGGAAACAATGAAAAAAATACTCCCTATTCTTTGTTAGAATTGTAAGTTTGTAATAAAATTGTAATAAAAATAGAATTGTAAGAATGTAAAAATTATCGTTTAGAAAAATTTGTAATCAGAAATTATTTTCCAACATATTTAGCATAAATTCTGGAAAATCAACACGGGACTTGGAAGTTTCGAAAGCAGTTTTCGCGTGATATGGACGATCAAAAACGGGATCCCATAAACCATGTCACACGACCGAAACAATCGCGACCGAGCCTGAATCCAACTGAGGATTAATGGCGGCCGATGAAACGCATCGAAACCGCGGGACGACGGGCTGCATGAAATATAAATTCCGTATCAACGGAAAGCTGGAGAGAGAAAGAGATAGGGCGAGAGTGAGAGGGAACCGGCAGTGGGCGAGGCGAGTGAATCGGAGCGTCTTCGCAGCCGGGGATTATTCCCGGGCACAATGAATTGCAGCACGGCGAATTGCGAGAATCCCCCTTTTGAACTTCGTTGCATCGTACGAATGCGAGAACAAAGGGACATTTCTGCACAAAGGAGCCTGTAGAGAGCACCTGAGAACAGTGCCCCTCTCTCTCTCTCTCTTTCCCACCCCTTAGCCATCTTCTTGTTCCTTTCGGCATGGAAAACATTTGCCATCGAATGAACAGAAACGGGCGATTAAGATCAATTAATAGGGGATAGAAGAACATTCATATTCATTCTTCCTGAAATTAATTATCTCATTTCTTCAGCAAGAGAAAATTCACATTAGTATAATCCGTAGTTATATTATAGTAACAGAGTAATATAAAGCGTAATCGACGTGCTATTTTCTAAATGATATTGGCGGACCTTGCGTCGAACGATATTATTTGGCAATCATATTTAAGCCGAAAGAGATATCAGTTTCGCCTCACGTTTCCTCGAGAATGGACATAAAATCTGATTTACAGTTCGGCTCTATTTTATACCTCCGCGAGCAGTAAATGCACGTTCCCGAATAATCCCCCTTTAAGGAGCGATTCGAGTAACGGGTTAAGGAGCTATTAGATCTGGGACGGCGAAACGATCAAGCCGAGAGATGGAACATCCATCGAATCGAAATATACATTCAGTCGACGTTGATTACAGGATAGAGTTACGATCTCCCGTGTGAGAATCCGTTGGGAATTGGATTGAAAATAAGCCGAAAAACCTCGTTCCAGGATGAACGAATAACTCGTTCGCGCTAATCGTTAAAGGTGTCACACGCTGGAAGTATTCCGAATTCTTGAATCTCGTTACTACTGTGCCGTGTTACGTTATAGTACGGCATAACGTATTACGGTACGGTATTACGTATTACAGTGGAGTATACGATTCTGAACGATTCTACACGCTGTCGTAACGATGATTAAAACGACCTAGCGTCGCGTGGAACGAAATTCCGAAAACACTTTTGCCAGGTTCCTCTCTCGGTTGCCAGAATATTTCCACTGCGATGCCGCTGCATCTAGCATCGAATAAAGAGAACACTCGAGAATTCGTATAAAATATTGCGCCGGGCGCAATGTTTTATATGAGTTCAGCTATCAGACACGCGGCGTACGTGATATACAGGAGATAGGTACTTTAAAAATGCACGTCAGTATTGCGGCAGATAAATCTGGGGCAATAGAGGCGAGACAAATACCGTCTACGGACGCCAAATCAATTTCGAACAAAGAATCGCCTCGAACGGTATTAAATTCCATTTGGCCAAATAAAAAAAAAAAATTGGAAAATTCATTCCATTAAAAAATCAATCGCCTAAAAAACATTCAAATCTAGTAAACTATTACTAGTTACTCGTACTATACAGGGTGAGTCACGTAACGTTTGCACCTCAAATATGTTTTTAAAGATACGTCAAATGTTTTAAAGACGTTAGTCCCGCTCAATTGGTCTCAATCATTTCAGGTGTTGCCACGTAGTGGTACACATATTAAAT
>NW_017166501.1:1072499-1077638 GCF_001652005.2 Ceratina calcarata | reverse complement strand
CTCTCCCAATCATCAGATCTCTCTAAGATTTTACACATATATTTGTGATGCTCTATTGAATACTCATGCAAAATTTCAAAACATTCTATAGAAAATGGATTTTGGGACTAACGTCCTTAAGAATAAAGTTAAATGGTTCAATGGGGCTCACACGATACTAGAAATATTTTTGTGTGTATGTCATTTTTTTTAGAGATATTGACGTAACCATATCTTCACGTTACGTGACTCACCCTGTATAGTTACTCGTACTAGAGAATGCTTCAGTAAACATGGTACAAAGCCTCCAATATGCCATAATTGCAGCTTTGTTACAAGTGACGTACCGTTGAGCGGCTAATTAGAACAATAATAGAACGATCGAATATAATCAGAGCGAGCGGAACCAGTCGGTATTATTTCGGAAATTGCGCGCCTGGAAGTTTTAATTGGTCGATTACGATACCGTGCGGTACTGATCTAACTCAGAATCCGAGCAGCGATATATCGATTGTCTCTGGTTACCCAGTTCCAGAGAGCTCGTTTTTCTCCAATGAAACTAATATACGGTGACTCGAGCATCGCTTCGATTTTTCCAGCTACACGCTGCACTTTGTACTTGCCATCGTTTTATCTATAACATGTACCGAAGCTTATCCAGCTTAAAATTTCTAATAACCACTACTTGGCGCTATTGTCGATCTATTAACAACAGAAAAACTTTTCACTGCACGGAATCCGATTTATGCTCAACAACTTGACAAATCGCGTACGAACGATCGGATTGAGGAGGCACGCGAGTCGGTTTACGTAGACACGAGTATGAGCAATAACCACGCATTTCCATCGAACCAGACAAGCTTTTAAATCCGATTGCGCGTATTCCACGAGAGCACGTCGCGGAAGGGGATACACCCGGAGGCGCAAATATCGTTCGACGGGGATCAGAACCCGCGTTTTCTCCGGAGAGCCCAGCGTCCAATACATACCGAAGCTTATTCCCTTGTACTTTTCTCATTCGAGTGCCACGCGAGCCTTGGCAAGCGATAAGACCGGATGATACGCTGAACCCGTTACCATGAGTCGTGATAATTCCATGACTTTACCAACCAGGCTTTACCGTGCAATTTTTCATGCCGTTCGGTTAATGAAATTCTATTTAAAAAATGGACAACTTCTTTCGTCTTTTTAAATCGTCTGTATCATATTAACCCCTTGAACGACAATTTATTTTCAGTCAGCAACTGTCATTATCATTTTCGCATAAAATATCCCCCAATCTTTTAGCCATATCTGGTAATATTTCTACACGTTATATATTTATATTAGCATCAAACCTCAATAATGTCTGGCGAGTCCATCTCGTCATTGTCAGTTTGTTCAGGAAAGTTTATGACGAGCTGGACTCGTCATTTCCGTTCAAGGGGTTAAGTAGATAGAGTGAATCAATAAATATTTTTTGTAATAAGTTATTGTTCAATGATTTATCAAAATACATTGTATATAAATTTACTGAATAAAATAGATTATTAAATGAGTCCTACTTTTAATCAAATCAAAATGCTTTTGTATCAACCTTTGTAATAAAATTAATAACTACTTGACATAATTTTAAATGACATATATAGTACTGATGCACTATGAATAAAAATGATGTTAAAAAATAATATGATTCTTCGCTTATGGTTCCGATTACGTATGTTATTTAGAGACACGTGACGTTAGGTATACCAAAAGCAAATTAGATATTTTCAAAGTTATTGCACCGCGTAGCTTCGTAGTACATGCATCCGCGTTGTCTCTTGGGGACCATAAACACGGCGTGAAGCGTGTATTGTACACTCTCCATCTCACGCAGTATGCATTAACACCTCCGCCGTAGCGTAGAAGCAAAATCTGGTTAAACAACAGCCAGGAGAGCAAAAGCCGTGTGGGAAGCTGCGTCGAAACTTCTTGTTCTATCCCGCGCCACAGTTACCACAGTAATGCGTACACACGCGCGTACTCGTGTTAATGTAAATACGAAATTTTACAGCCGCGATTCATTATCTGGATTAAATTTCGGTATTTTATTATCGGCGGCTCGGAAACCGTGGGCCCCTCGTTCCGTTATTAAAAGGTGAAAGATGAACGAGATTATTTGTACCGCGGCGGCCGAGATTTGAATTGATGAGTGTTGCTCGAGTCTCATTAGCCGGGTAAATCCCGGTGTTCGGATGTATTACCGGAATACTCGCGTTACCAATATCGTTATTACTCTCCCTGGCCATCGAATCTGGATCAAATGCAAAAAGCTCGTTTCAGTATTCACGGCGTTATGTATCATAAATGGGAAATCGTCGTCGCTTGTTTATACAACATACGGACAGACGATCAAACTTGCGTAACAATTAATTCATTAGTAGCTGCTTTCGAAATATTTAATAGGTTCTCAATCGATTTTCAATATTTTCATGGTTATAGCGTAATTTGAAAAATTGAATCTAAATTGAGATTCATTGTACCGTCCAATTTAAAGTAATTATGTTCTCTACAATTTATCCGTATTACATTCATCCTCCATATATTCAATTGTTTCACAAATCGATAAATTATCTAGTCACGAGATCAATCGTGATAAAAAATGTACGTGCAGTTAATAACATTTGTTTGCATGTTCCACTTTTACTGAACGAAGTATGCCCAACATTTCTAGCGTTCCTAAGTCGTAAATGACCAAAAATTAATTTCGATACCCGCGTGCGTTACGCCAGCGCACCGGGGGCATTATTATGTAATGTTTAATAATTTTCACACGGCAGAGAGACTCCCGGGTCGCAAACGATTTAATTAAGCGATCCTATCGCGGCCAGTGGACTGCCTTCGCATACATTATCGTTCGCCGAGTTTTCTCTCGTTAATCCGTAATAAATAGCACGAGCCTCGAAACAAATAACGGTATTTTGCTCGATTAGCGTGTTGGGCCATCGAATTAGCAAATTTCTCGAAAACGGAGAGCGCGGTATCTACAACCTCTCGTGATTTCAATTTGTCCTAAATTATTCTCAAATAGATTTAGACACTTTTTCAAATGCGCTCGTAGAATATAAAATAACATTAGTAATTTCACCTCGTCTTTCTCTGTGATAACGTAATGACAGACGTGCAAAATGTTAGAAATGATTGGCACACCGAACAAATGGACGAGTCAATTTACATTGGCAGTGTTAACTTCGTGACGTGTGCTCTTCCAACTGCGTCGTCTCAAACGAACTTTCATTTACCTACTACGGTTCTGTAGCTGGTTCGTTAACTCTTTTACGAGATTTTATTACTGAAGACGAAAGTATCAAAAGAGAAGAAAAAAACTAATCGTAAAAAGAATAACTAATACGTGTACACAAATTTATTTCAATATCTGAAGGATTTTGTTTTACGACGCAGTACAATTGGACATAAGAATTTATATTGGCTTTTATTTTACGAGGGAATCAAAACCATGATCGAACGATTGTATAGGATCAGGAATATAATGTAACTGACAATTGTATCACGCGATTTCGTCGATAGATATAAATTTATAATAAATCGGTCGCGATGATCGATGGTGACGAATTTTACGGGACGTTATTATACTGTTAAAATTTTCCGACGCGATGGACAGCCGCGGCCGCGAAACCATCGAACGTGTATTCGATTAATTAAGTTAAATATCGATGGCCGGGAGCGCTGACCGATCGTAGCTATCATTTTTTGGGCGATTAGATCGTTTAGCGCGTCCGCGGAAAAGCGCAGCGCGAGACGAGGCGACACCGCGCCGGAAATTTCTCTCGGAACACGTAAATCCACTTTGGAAAATTCATCGATGCCGGCTCGTGATCGTATTTCAAATCGAACCACCATTCGCGAATACGATACCGTTCCTCTCGTATTGCATAAAAAAAAATATGCGAGCAAATATGGTAATCCGCCTGGCTCGGAGGAAAAAAGCTTTTCGGAGTTCCTCGAGTGTTATTTCTACCCAGTTTCGCTTTAAAACACACTCCGCGACATTATTCCCTTTCGAGCGATCAATTTACGTTATCTTATATTTTATCAGAATCTGCGTTGAAATTTCCAATCCGTTCTCATTCACCTCAACCGTACCGATAAAATCGTTTCGCCGATGATTCTTTACCATTTTACGAATTTCCTATTGGAAACACGTAGTCTCGTTATGATTTCTCACCCATTTTCAGCGCACTCTCTAAAATCACTTTACAACCACCTTCGAACGATGAAATCAAATCTGGGTTCAGATTATCGCCCACCTTCGATCCGTCAAATAAATATAAAATCCGAGGCCCAACGAATACGAGAATAATTCACGTATCACCTGTTATCATCTTTCGCGTTATCCCCAGAGAGGAGATCATCTCCCGATTAAGATATTCGCTAGCAGAGATTTCTTGATGTGCGTGCACGTTAATCACCGCTTCCGGCTCCCGTCCGATCCGATAAAATCGGAGGAGCGTTCTCGCCCTCTCTAAGCGGGGACATTTCCCTCTCGACTGATATTATCGATTCCCGCGTTGCGCTCCTGGCCGTTGCCGCCGCGACAGCCGTTTACGTACACGTTTCCCGCGGTATGACAAACAGCGTGACGCCATAACGCACTGGCTATAACTATAACGCCTCTTGTTGATAGGTGAAACGTCACTTTACAGCGGCTTTTGAAAGCAACTCTAAATCGTCAGTAATGCTATCTTCGATAAAAATGCAGACTGAGACTGTATCATGGTAAAGATGTACTATCAGTACAACAGCCACCTAATTGTTTGAGATACCAGCTAAGATGCTACTGACGTGTGCGGGTTCAGAAACAGTAATTACCAAGATGCACTCAGAACGATTTTATATGTAACAGTGAAAACAGAAAGGGGATAATAACGCAGTTCGACGGGATGAAACGCGATCGTGAAATTCCCCCAGAGAAAATAGAACTGCGGAGAGCTTATGGTAAGGAGTTCCACTGACCTGTTTTACTGCCACAGACGATGTGCTCGAACCAGCAGTATTCCTACGGCTGTAATTCTAATCCTCAGAGTGTCTGCAGAGCGGCCCACGATACTGGAAACGACATAACCATTCTATTAACTAATAGTCAATCATTTATACAACATAAAATATATAAAATTTCCA